>NC_091166.1:47692379-47992379 GCF_040958095.1 Procambarus clarkii | reverse complement strand
CACTATGTGCCACATACTACATGGCCCACACTATGTGCCACATACTATACGCCTCACACTATGTGCCACATACTACATGGCTTTCACAGACCTGGAGAAGGCTCACACAGCCTTCACAAGCCCTGGAGAAGGCTCACACAGCCTTCACAAGCCCTGGAGAAGGCGCACACAGCCTTCACAAGCCCTGGAGAAAGCGTGTGACAGCAGCTAACAAAAAGAGCCGTGTAGCGGCCGTCAGCAGTAGCTGGAACGCTGTTAAACACACTGAAGTTTTTCCAGGACGGAGAGCTTAGTGTAGGGGAGGGGGGTCGGTGGTGTATAATGAGGGGGGAGGGTGGAGAGCAACACGGGCATGTGCACCGTACCTGTGCACCGGCGTGTGCACTATCATATCTACACTTGAAGCTGTGTATGGAGTCAGCCTCCACCACATCACTGCCTAATGCATTCCATCCGTTAACTACTCTTGACACTGAAAAAGTTCCTTCTAACGTCCCTGTGGCTCATGTGGGTACCCAGTTTCCACCTGTGTCCCCCCTTGTTCGCGTACCACCCGGGTTGAATAGTTTATCCTTGTCTACCGGGTCGATTCCCTCCTGAGGATTTTGTAGGTAGTGATCATGTCACTACCTACAGTGATCTTCGCACAATCTTCTCCGTCAGCTTGCATGGTATGCAGGTTAGGGACACTGGCCTGTAGTTGAGTGCCTCCTGAACCTTCAGTGCCAGTGTGCGTGTGTGTGTGTGTGTGTGTGTGAGGGACACACACACACACACACACACACACGCACACACACCCCAGGCGTCGGCTCAGGATAGCGCAAGAGGGTACTAGGCTAGTAGGCGGGGCATGAAGAGTTAGACCTGACAATTCCCTAGTCAGTTATAGGTAAGTACAACACCCGCAGTACTCACACACACCACTCCCAACATAAATAACATGATAGCATGAGGGATGATATCCAGCTGATGATTGGTTGAACGGGCTGCCTCCAGCCAGGCCACCAACATCCCCATTGGTCGCTGCCACACACCAATCTATGATTGGTCCATACTGTAAATATCACTGCCAACGTTATTATAAACGCCAGTGAGGTATTCTTCTGCTATTGGTTGAGAGAAGGTCACAGACGCAGTGTTTTAAATAAAAAGATGTTTGTAGTCTCTGGCATCCTTCAGCATCCTCCGGCATCCTCCAGCATCCTCTGGCATCCTCCGGCATCCTCTAGCATCCTCTGGCATCCTCCAGCATCCTCCGGCATCCTCCAGCATCCTCTGGCATCCTCCAGCATCCTCTGGCATCCTCTAGCATCCTCTGGCATCCTCCAGCATCCTCTGGCATCCTCCAGCATCCTCTGGCATCCTCCAGCATCCTCTGGCATCCTCCAGCATCCTCCGGCATCCTCCAGCATCCTCCAGCATCCTCCAGCATCCTCTGGCATCCTCCAGCATCCTCCAGCATCCTCCGGCATCCTCCAGCATCCTCCAGCATCCAACACTTGCACCAGATGAATCAATCTCACTCTAAATAAATTAATCCCCGCCGTCAAAGTTAACCTTTCCCGGGATTATCTTCGGAACCTAACGAAATGTTAGAATTCTCGCTCATTTATATTTTACACAAGTTGATGTATGAGTTTACAGTGTGAGGTGTGAGTGGCAGGCAGAGTTTACAGTGTGAGGTGTGAGTGGCAGGCAGAGTTTACAGTGTGAGGTGTGAGTGGCAGGCAGAGTTTAGAGTGTGAGGTGTGAGTGGCAGGCAGAGTTTACAGTGTGAGGTGTGAGTGGCAGGCAGAGTTTACAGTGTGAGGTGTGAGTGGCAGGCAGAGTTTACAGTGTGAGGTGTGAGTGGGAGGCAGAGTTTACAGTGTGAGGTGTGAGTGGCAGGCAGAGTTTACAGTGTGAGGTGTGAGTGGCAGGCAGAGTTTACAGTGTGAGGTGTGAGTGGCAGGCAGAGTTTACAGTGTGAGGTGTGAGTGGCAGGCAGAGTTTACAGTGTGAGGTGTAAGTGGGAGGCAGAGTTTACAGTGTGAGGTGTGAGTGGCAGGCAGAGTTTACAGTGTGAGGTGTGAGTGGCAGGCAGAGTTTACAGTGTGAGGTGTGAGTGGCAGGCAGAGTTTACAGTGTGGTAATAATTTTTTTTTGTTATTAACATATTAGGTACATCTGCATTAGTGCAGCTGCCCTAGACTATATGAAGTGGAGTACAGTGTGTCAAAAAAGCTAACTAGGTGATGCTAAAAAATCCCCATCACACAGGATGGTTAGTCATACAGAGGCATGTGATAAGCAGTCTGCACTGGCAGACTCCGGATGCATTTTGAGGATATCAACAACACAAGAGTGAATAAGGCAGCAGTGGTAATGAAAATCCCCATCTCGCAGGATGGTTAGTCATACAGAGCCATGTGTTTAATAGCCTGCACTGGCAAATTTTGGGTATACTGTGAGGATATCTTCAAGAATACGAGAGTGAATAAAGTAATTGCAAAGCTCCAGGTACCTCATGCCAACTGGTCTGAAAGGTCTAATAACTGGGCATTCAGTGATGTAGTGCGGGAGATCATGCCGTAGTTCCTGGTCACAGAGTTTGCAACTGGAGTGCTCAGGATTGGGAGACCCGTCACCTGCAGCCACCTGCCACAGGTAACGGTAACCCAACCTGATCCTTGCAACCACTGTGTCGCACAGTCTAGTGGACGTTTTGTGCTGTCCATAGATGTAGGTTTCAGATCTGAACAAATCATAGCTTTTTATACTAGTACTTAGGACTTAGACTACGAGATAATATATACAAGTCTACGGGGGCGGTGTTCCACGTTTCACTGGACCACAAAGCCAAAGGTATTAAGGTAGAACTCTCATGTCGACGTGTAAAGTAGGAGCCTGAACAACACGCAGCAGAAGGTAGAAACCAACATCTTATACAATATAAAATAATAAAAGAAATGTAGATTATTCGTTGCAATGGACGATCCACAGCTGGAAAAACAGGATTCAACAGCTGAAGCTCGACACTGAGGACGTGCACGCACGCACGCACGTACACACTCTCTCTCACACACACACACACACACACACACACACACATTCAAACGTAAATATAAATTTCAGTAGGATCAAGAACCTGTACACCTGTTGATCCATCACCCCCACGTCAATCCCAGGAGCGGGACCGTGCCAGGAGGCAGTAGCCAGGAGTGACAGGCAGAGTGAGAGGCCTGGCTACTCACTGGTCACTATGGAAGACTTCCCACTCCGGAAACCTTAACGTGTCACGCATCGTATACAACACTTTACGAGTAACAGGAAGCTGCTCCAGTCACGATCATACCTTCCGTAATGGACAATACATTACTCCAACTGAAGATTGGAGTAGGTGTATATATATATATATATATATATAT
This sequence comes from Procambarus clarkii, assembly GCF_040958095.1. Classification (NCBI taxonomy): domain Eukaryota; kingdom Metazoa; phylum Arthropoda; class Malacostraca; order Decapoda; family Cambaridae; genus Procambarus; species Procambarus clarkii. The sequence continues at coordinate 47,988,972 of NC_091166.1, read as the reverse complement.
ATATATATATATATATATATATATATATATATATATATATATATATATATATATATATATATATATATATGACAATGTCAGACCACGGAGGAAAATGAAACAGGAATTTCCTTAAGTACTTTCGTATATTAAATACATCTTCAGAAGGAATCCTTCTGAAGATGTATTTAATATACGAAAGTACTTAAGGAAATTCCTGTTTCATTTTCCTCCGTGGTCTGACATTGTCACATTCTTAATCACGTGTTTATTTTCGTGATACACACACACACATATATATATATATATATATATATATATATATATATATATATATATATATATATATATATATATATATCCATTCCCACTCCATTGCCTGACCCCTTCCTCTCCCTCTCATCTCTCCCCATTTCCCTTCTCGCCACCCTCCCACTCCCTCCCCTCACCCCGGACTTGCTACCCTCCCCATTCCAAGTTTGAACAGACAGACAATTCCATTAAAATATGTAGAAAGGGGTACCCGGCTGCACCCGGGTCTCTTACCCTCTCTTTTCACCCCTTTCTCCCTCTTCAGCCCATTTCCCCTCGACTCTCTCGCCCCCCCCATCCCCTCGTCCCCTCCCCAGTCAACCTCCCACTTCCCCTTCCTTCCTTCTCACAGAAAATTTATTAATAAGAAGCACTTAAACAGCGGCGTGTGTCTCAGAAAATATATTACGATCACAGGTGTTGGGGGCCAGAGGCTGGGCCACTGTGGTGGCCACCACAGGTGTTGGGGCCAGAGGCTGGGCCACTGTGGCGGCCACCACAGGTGTTGGGGCCAGAGACTGGACCACTGTGGTGGCCGCCACAGGTGTTGGGGCCAGAGACTGGACCACTGTGGTGGCCACCACAGGTGTTGGGGCCAGAGGCTGGACCACTGTGGTGGCCGCCACAGGTGTTGGGGCCAGAGGCTGGACCACTGTGGTGGCCACCACAGGTGTTGGGGCCAGAGCCTGGACCACTGTGGTGGCCGCCACAGGTGTTGGGGCCAGAGGCTGGACCACTGTGGTGGCCGCCAGTGGGGAACCTACACCACCTTGCACACAGGGGCCTCGTGCTCGCCTCCCGTAGCTGCTACCTCAGGCGTACCTGTCGCCCTCGGTGTAGTGGCGTCAGTCACTCACCCCGGGAGGACTGACCGCCGCCTGGACCTCACCTACACCAGGGGAGTAGCACTCAGGTGACGGAGGCAGGGAGGTAGGACGCACTTAAGTGACAAACACAGGGAGGTAGGATACACTTAAGTGACGGAGGCAGGGAGGTAGGATGCACTTAAGTGACAGACACAGAGAGATAGGACGCACTTAAGACAGGAATCCCGTGACCCTGGTCCACCTACCATCACATGACCTCCAGTAACTATACTCTTGGTCACTACACACACACACGATGAGCGCCTTAAATCATTACTACCCCCGCAACATTATCCCAAGTTAATTCCCAGGCTCCTGGCCGCCACTTGATCCACTGGACTGTGACTAGAGGTTGTTGCCACCTCACCTTTAACCTTCCTCAGTGAAGCAAGATGAAATGCAAAGACTCGCCACGTTCAACAAATTGTATTATTACGTGATTAAAATTTATGTTGAATTTTATATATATATATATATATATATATATATATATATATATATATATATATATATATATGGGGGAGAGTGGGGGGTGAGAGTTGGAGAGTAAACAGGGAATGTGATAACTTTTACCATGAATGATATCTCTCATACAAGTTTTTTGCTTAGGGTGACGACGGCAGGGTGAGGGGGCGGGGGTCAGGGTGAAGGGGGCGGGGGTCAGGGTGAAGGGGAGGGTCAGGGTGAGGGGGGGGGGTTAGGGTGAAGGGGGGGGGGTCAGGGTGAGGGGGGGGGTCAGGGTGAAGGGGGGGGGGTCAGGGTGAAGGGGGCGGGGGTCAGGGTGAAGGGGCGGGGGTCAGGGTGAAGGGGCGGGGGTCAAGGTGAAGGGGGGGTCAGGGTGAGGGGGGGGGTTAGGGTGAAGGGGGGGGGTCAGGGTGAGGGGGGGGTCAGGGTGAAGGGGGGGGTCAGGGTGAAGGGGGCGGGGGTCAGGGTGAAGGGCGGGGGTCAGGGTGAAGGGGGGGGGGCAGGGAGCATGATAAGGACGAGAGCGTCTCACCACCGTCAGTGATCTGTAGAACAACATTAATAATGGACTTGCTCACTCCTGGCCAGCAAGGGGCCAGAGAGGAGGCACTCAACTACACACCGGCGCCAGTGACAAGTGTGACTTGTAAAGTGCTGGAGACAGCAATCACCTCGAGTATGGTGGAGCTCCTTGAGATGATCCACTTTCTGATGTGTGTGTGTGTGTATGTATATGTATATGTATAAAGTACATATGGAAGCTGATCAGAATTACATTTCACCTTTGTAAATGCACATTAATGACACTATGTAAAAGACACATCTAATACTTTATGTAGGGCATACGTAAATCTGTGTATCATGTATTTACGTATGTAGGTTAGCTTAGCATTTTAAAAGCACCGAATCACCTTCTGTGGTTGATTGTTCAATAAATCCCTGAACTATATGTTTAACACATCTCTAACCCTGTCCATGGAGGACAGAAGAAAATGTATATATGTTGGTTAGCATTGTAAATGTCTGGCCACGTCTGTGGTAGAAAATAATAATAATAAAAAAAGACACCAGCACGGATTTAGATATGGAAAGTCGTGCCTAACAAACTTGATTGAGTTTTATGACACAGTTACTAAAATAAGACATGAAAACGATGGCTGGGTAGACAGTAATTTTCTAGACTGTCAAAAGGTATTTGACACTGTTCCCCTATGTAAGACTGGTGTACAAGATGGAGGACCAGGCTGGGATAACTGAGAAAACACTGGACTGGGTAAGGGAGTATCTCAAAGACAGAAAGCAAAGACTCAAGAGTCAGAGAGGAGCTTTTAAGCTGAAGGAATATAACAAGTGGAGTCCCACAAGGCTCTCCTGGGACTGCTGCTGTTTCCTAACTGATGTGAACGACCAACCCGACGGCGTGAGTCGAGATATGTCAATGTTTAAAGACGCAAAACTGATGAGGAAAGTGAAATGAGGACCTCAGGAAATTACATGAGGACTATGACAAAATCCCGGAGTGGTCAAACAAATGGTTGCTGGAATTCAATCCCAACGGGTGTAAGGTAATGCAGATGGGAATGGTGAGATAGAGGAGACCAGAAGGCAGCTACACCATATGGGGAAGGCAGCAACAGGAATCAGAAAGAGAGAAGGATCTGGGATATTTCCTGCACTCATAACGGAAGCACACACAAACAGGATAACATTGGCAGAACATGCGACGCTGGCAAATATAAAAATATCGTTTAGAAAACTAAATCAGGACGCCATTAGAGCCATCTACATACCATTTGTTAGACGAATACTGGAATATGCAGCACCGGCATGGAACCTACACCTTTTGAAGTATGAAGCCAAAATTTTAAAAGTACAAATGCTTGCAACAAGACTGGTACCAGAATAATGAGGGTTAAGCTATATCTCACAACCCTAAAAGATAGAAGGAACAGAGGGGGATATAATCCCATAATACAAGATACTGTGGGGAATAGGTAAGGTGGACAAGGATTACCTCTTCTGACTGAGAGAAAGCAGGACAAGAGGACGCACGTGGAAGTTGGAGGCGCAAGTGAGCTGAAGGAACGTAACTAACTACTCTATACGGGTAGTTAACAAGAGGAATGGTCTAAAAGAGGAAGTAGAGGAAGCCACCTCCAGCCACACCTATAGGGCCCAATTCTACAAAGCACTTCCCAGTAGACACTGATGGGTAAGCACTGATAATTCCGTCCACGAGTAGTGTGTCACACATCATTGGCCACCCTGTATCTTCTTGAGTTATCTTGAGATGATTTTGGGGCTTTTTTAGTGTCCCCGCGGCCCGGTCCTCGACCAGGCCTCCACCCCCAGGAAGCAGCCCGTGACAGCTGACTAACACCCAGGTACCTGTTTTACTGCTAGGTAACAGGGGCAACACAGGGCTAGGTAACAGATGTGTGCTACATCTAAATTACAAATTATGCAACGGGGGAATGACAGATTTATTAATTAGTTATTACTGAACAATAAGGTCTGGTTAAACCTGTGGGAGAGGAGACCTCGCCTACCTGTCACCCACGTGGATTCCTGCGTGATTATGTTTTACACACCTGCGGGCAGGTGTGTAAAGTGAAGGTTTTATGGTGAAGAATTAACAAGTATATACCATACTGCCCCAAGGTGCACTCTCAACAGTACAGGGATACCCCACTTGTTATCTGGCTTGAAATATAGGTAAACATTGACGTCTTCTATTAATCTCAAACAATGTGAACACTTGTATAGATCTTCGTGAGGTTATCTTGAGATGATTTCGGGGCTTTAGTGTCCCCGCGGCCCGGTCCTCGACCAGGCCTCCACCCCCAGGAAGCAGCCCGAGACAGCTAACTAATTCCCAGGTTCCTACTTTACTGCTAGGTAACATGGGCATAGGATGAAAGAAACTCTGCCCACTGTTTCTCGCCGGCGCCCGGGATCGAACCCGGGACCACAGGATCACGTGTCCAGCGTGCTGTCCGCTCGGCCGACCGGCTCCCCTTTCTATTCATGTGACATGAGTATTAGGGATAACAATATGCGATCACCATCATCACTAATATTATCATCAGTGTTGAACACGGAGCATCACTGTGCCTGGTACTCACTCACTCACTCACTCGGGGTCCCGCCACCACTCTCACGGTAACTCGGTACCATCTGTCATCTTACCTGTAAACGAAACCATATCATTAACACGCAAATTATGCACCAAAATGTTTGCATAATATTATTCCCGAGTCGTACAGATAATTACACAAAGCAACACAATGTTTCTCCCTGGGTAGTGTTGTTTTCTGATTGCGTCAAACTGCACTACTGAAAGAAAAGGCAATATTAAAGATTAGGGAGTAATCACGTCAGTAAAAACTTACTTTTTAAAGATCACAATAAAGTTGTTGCCACAACAACTGCAAGAAAAATGACAGATTGCACACAGATATCACGATAGCGTGATGCATCAAATGAACAAATCCACAAGGGACCCTAGGTTCGAACCCTCGTCACGGCCCTTGTGGATTTGTTCATGACAGTTTGGATAACCAGGACCTACCAAACAAGGGTAGGGTAGGTTACACACTAATGAGCTACCTACCTACCTTGAGGTTACCTTGAGATGCTTCCGAGGCTTAGCGTCCCCGCGGCCCGGTCGTCGACCAGGCCTCCTGGTTGCTGGACTGATCAACCAGGCTGTTAGACGCGGCTGCTCCCAGCCTGACGTATGAATCACAGCCTGGTTGATCAGGTATCCTTTGTCAATAGGCTGTTCTCCCTCTTCGCCCTTACTTCATTACACACAGAAATCACAATAGCCTGGTGCATCAAATGAACAAATCCACAAGGGCCTATTGACATAGCTCGAGTGCAGGGGGGAGTTGTGTAAAACCCTGGTTTGTGTCTCGGAGAGGCTGCAGGATCCAGGAAGTTCAGTAGAACTTCGGTTTCAACTCTCTTGACCATGTCGTAGCTCAGTCGATAAAGGCAGCGTCTGGGATGATCTCGGACGTAGGTTCGAATCCTCGTCACGGCCCTTGTGGATTTGTTCAATATTATGATGTTTTTCACATTTTCAGTTAATGTTATTTATTCATTAACCCGTGGAGCCCAGAGGTGGCAGGTGAGGAGCGCGGGGCTACACACAGGCCATACCTGGCCCACCTCTCAGGTGTTCAAGAGAAAACTTAATATACAGCTTCAAAGTTTTTTTGTTGTTAAAGATTTGCTACCTGGAACAAAAGTTCCAAGCAACACGGGCTATGGTGAGCCCGTAGAAGCTTCAAAGGACATCGATCAACTCGGCTGTGATTTATATGTCAGAATGCGAGCGGCGGCATCTAACAGCCTGGTTAAATAGACCACCAATCGGGAGGCCTGCTCAGAGACTGGGTCACAAGGACATTGATCCCTGGAACTAACAAATGGAAGACATAAAAGTGGCTAGCCTCCAAAGTATGTAAAATGGCTATTATTCCCCTCAACCTTTGCTTAGACCTTTGACTAGTGGCAGAATAGAACCAGCGAGGAGTAGAGGTGCCATAGGCACCATCAGAGAATACTGTCTGGACATCAGAGGTCCACGGCTGTTCAACACCCTCCCAGCAAGCATTAGAAATATTGCCAGAACAAAGGTGGATGTATTCAAGAGACGCTTAGATAAGTTCTTGCAAGAAGTGCCAGACCAACCAGGCTGTAGTGGATATGTGGGCCTGCGGGCCGCTCCAAGTAACAGCCTGGCGGATCAAGTTATCACAAGTCAAGCCAGATCTCAGACCGGGCCTAGGGAATAGAAATTATTACACAGTGGATAACTGATAACGATAAAGACCTCTTACACAAAGGCCGCGAGGGCCTTTTCCTTAGCTCATGGTAAGCCTTACCCACTAGTTTTCCTGCAATACGACCCGTCAGACGTTTAACAACCAAGTACCCAATCACTGCTGGGTGAACAGAGGTGTACGGTTAAGCACTGGCGTCTAGGCAATCCTTCCCGACCGGGATACGAACCCAGGAGAAATCGCTGGAGAAGCACGAGCCGAGTAGTGTGGTGACTGGCCCGTAACACCTCTTGATAGCTGGACAAAATATAGTGATTTATATTTAATTAACTAATAAATAAAGTATAGAGAGTAATTATAAGTGAGAAGGTTACTTGGCCGGCGAGGTGGCCGTGGTGGGACACACCTGTCCCTCCACACTATTTGTCACCCTCTTCAACCGCCCCTATTCTTCCCAGACAATCATACCTGACACCTGATGAATCCTTGTAGGGAGGGGCCAGGGCGCTGCTGGCTCCCCCGTGGGTCCTCGTGGGGCCCCTTCCTCGTTCCCCTGGGCCCCTAGAGGCCTCACAACCAACCCTATCACAAGCTGCCAATTACTTGTGTGAGTGTGAGTGCCGCCTCCCTCAACAATGGCCGCCACTCCCAGCGGGGCCGAACACAAATACCACCCCGTTAAACACCTTAATTACTCTCAGATATAATTACACTCCCACCCCCCCCTCCTCCCCCCTCTCTAAAAAACACAATAAAAATCAACACGACGTAATAGAAATCGCCTAAAAGCTTCGAGTTTTATTTTAATTCCACGTGTAGGTTTGGAGACAAAGAAGAAAATGTCAGGCAGGTCCCCCGGGCCCTCCCACACGGGAGGCGAGGATACATATTACATCATGTGACCTTTCTGACACAGTCTAGGGGGGGCCCTGGCTGGCGGGTCCTCTGGGGACGCCGGGCCCCGTGGTATCTGGGCCCTTTTGGTGGCCAGTCCCTCTGGTATCTGGGCCCTTTTGGTGGCCAGTCCCTCTGGTATCTGGGCCCTTTTGGTGGCCAGTCCCTCTGGTATCTGAGGGCCCTTTTGGTGGCCAGTCCCTCTGGTATCTGAGGGCCCTATGGTGGCCAGTCCCTCTGGTATCTGAGGGCCCTATGGTGGCCAGTCCCTCTGGTATCTGGGCCCTTTTGGTGGCCAGTCCCTCTGGTATCTGGGCCCTTTTGGTGGCCAGTCCCTCTGGTATCTGGGCCCTTTTGGTGGCCAGTCCCTCTGGTATCTGGGCCCTTTTGGTGGCCAGTCCCTCTGGTATCTGGGCCCTTTTGGTGGCCAGTCCCTCTGGTATCTGGGCCCTTTTGGTGGCCAGTCCCTCTGGTATCTGGGCCCTTTTGGTGGCCAGTCCCTCTGGTATCTGGGCCCTTTTGGTGGCCAGTCCCTCTGGTATCTGGGCCCTTTTGGTGGCCAGTCCCTCTGGTATCTGAGGGCCCTATGGTGGCCAGTCCCCCTGGTATCTGAGGGCCCTATGGTGGCCCGCTTCTCCGGGGGCTGAGTCCTCCCTTTAGGGGTCGGGCGCACACTTCCCAAACCCCACTCTTGGTGAGTACTCTAAAAACTGGAATTTGCGGTTGAAGTTAAACTTGAACCATGGCTATAAGTTGGAGATGATTCAAGAAAGACCTCCATTAATAGTGGATTGTTTCAAGCTCAGGTTAGACACACACACATGAAGGAGTTTGGTTGGATATAAATATGAGCTGCCTCGTATATGCCAATAGCAGCAGTCTTGTGTGGACCAATAGAAGCTGCCTCGTATGGGCCAATAGCAGCAGTCTTGTGTGGACCAATAGAAGCTGCCTCGTATGGGCCAATAGCAGCAGTCTTGTGTGGACCAATAGACGCTGCCTCGTATGGGCCAATAGCAGCAGTCTTGTGTGGACCAATAGACGCTGCCTCGTATGGGCCAATAGCAGCAGTCTTGTGTGGACCAATAGAAGCTGCCTCGTATGGGCCAATAGCAGCAGTCTTGTGTGGACCAATAGAAGCTGCCTCGTATGGGCCAATAGCAGCAGTCTTGTGTGGACCAATAGACGCTGCCTCGTATGGGCCAATAGCAGCAGTCTTGTGTGGACCAATAGACGCTGCCTCGTATGGGCCAATAGCAGCAGTCTTGTGTAGACCAATAGAAGCTGCCTCGTATGGGCCAATAGCAGCAGTCTTGTGTGGACCAATAGAAGCTGCCTCGTATGGGCCAATAGCAGCAGTCTTGTGTGGACCAATAGAAGCTGCCTCGTATGGGCCAATAGCAGCAGTCTTGTGTGGACCAATAGAAGCTGCCTCGTATGGGCCAATAGCAGCAGTCTTGTGTGGACCAATAGACGCTGCCTCGTATGGGCCAATAGCAGCAGTCTTGTGTGGACCAATAGACGCTGCCTCGTATGGGCCAATAGCAGCAGTCTTGTGTGGACCAATAGACGCTGCCTCGTATGGGCCAATAGCAGCAGTCTTGTGTGGACCAATAGAAGCTGCCTCGTATGGGCCAATAGCAGCAGTCTTGTGTGGACCAATAGAAGCTGCCTCGTATGGGCCAATAGCAGCAGTCTTGTGTGGACCAATAGAAGCTGCCTCGTATGGGCCAATAACAGCAGTCTTGTGTGGACCAATAGAAGCTGCCTCGTATGGGCCAATAGCAGCAGTCTTGTGTGGACCAATAGAAGCTGCCTCGTATGGGCCAATAGCAGCAGTCTTGTGTGGACCAATAGAAGCTGCCTCGTATGGGCCAATAGCAGCAGTCTTGTGACGGACCAATAGAAGCTGCCTCGTATGGGCCAATAGCAGCAGTCTTGTGTGGACCAATAGAAGCTGCCTCGTATGGGCCAATAGCAGCAGTCTTGTGTGGACCAATAGAAGCTGCCTCGTATGGGCCAATAGCAGCAGTCTTGTGTGGACCAATAGAAGCTGCCTCGTATGGGCCAATAGCAGCAGTCTTGTGTGGACCAATAGAAGCTGCCTCGTATGGGCCAATAGCAGCAGTCTTGTGTGGACCAATAGACGCTGCCTCGTATGGGCCAATAGCAGCAGTCTTGTGTGGACCAATAGACGCTGCCTCGTATGGGCCAATAGCAGCAGTCTTGTGTGGACCAATAGACGCTGCCTCGTATGGGCCAATAGCAGCAGTCTTGTGTGGACCAATAGACGCTGCCTCGTATGGGCCAATAGCAGCAGTTTTGTGTGGACCAATAGACGCTGCCTCGTATGGGCCAATAGCAGCAGTCTTGTGTGGACCAATAGAAGCTGCCTCGTATGGGCCAATAGCAGCAGTCTTGTGTGGACCAATAGACGCTGCCTCGTATGGGCCAATAGCAGCAGTCTTGTGTGGACCAATAGACGCTGCCTCGTATGGGCCAATAGCAGCAGTCTTGTGTGGACCAATAGACGCTGCCTCGTATGGGCCAATAGCAGCAGTCTTGTGTGGACCAATAGAAGCTGCCTCGTATGGGCCAATAGCAGCAGTCTTGTGTGGACCAATAGACGCTGCCTCGTATGGGCCAATAGCAGCAGTCTTGTGTGGACCAATAGACGCTGCCTCGTATGGGCCAATAGCAGCAGTCTTGTGTGGACCAATAGACGCTGCCTCGTATGGGCCAATAGCAGCAGTCTTGTGTGGACCAATAGAAGCTGCCTCGTATGGGCCAATAGCAGCAGTCTTGTGTGGACCAATAGAAGCTGCCTCGTATGGGCCAATAGCAGCAGTCTTGTGTGGACCAATAGACGCTGCCTCGTATGGGCCAATAGCAGCAGTCTTGTGTGGACCAATAGAAGCTGCCTCGTATGGGCCAATAGCAGCAGTCTTGTGTGGACCAATAGAAGCTGCCTCGTATGGGCCAATAGCAGCAGTCTTGTGTGGACCAATAGAAGCTGCCTCGTATGGGCCAATAGCAGCAGTCTTGTGTGGACCAATAGAAGCTGCCTCGTATGGGCCAATAGGCCTTCTGCAGTTCCGATATTATGGCCTCATAAAAATAAATAAAATAAAATGGAGCTTCACAAGGTGTACCGTAAGTCACCTACCAGGTGTCGGGGGGTCTGTGCCTCTTTAGTACCTCCCACACCTGCAGGTGAGGTACCTCCAAGTACCACACCTGCAGGAGTTACCACCCTATTCCAAAAACTAGAGCCACATGTCTCAGGTATGACCGCCAAGCAACCATGTAGTGGAACTGGGTATTGTGTACCAGATTAACAGTACCGCACACAAGGAAGCACAGGTGGTTGGTACCGCTCACAAGCCTCAGTCTCACATACCAAAGACACCTGTGTTTCAGGAGGAACATTATCAAATGCGTTTTGACAATCTAGGAAGATGCAGTCAACCCAACGTACATATTTTTCATGACTTTGTTATTAAACTTCATCTAGTTTGTCACGCATGACCCTTCTAAATTCATGCTGCCCTTCAGAGGGCAAGATTATCATCTCCAGGTGCTCCAGTATGCTCACCATAATTACTGCCTCCACAACTGTGTAACCAACGGCTCTCACACTGTTCTACAATGTACTGACTACACACACACACACATACATTATATATATATATATATATATATATATATATATATATATATATATATATATATATATATATATATATATATATATATATATGTCGTACCTAGTAGCCAGAATGCACTTCTCGGCCTACTATGCAAGGCCCGATTTGCCTTATAAACCAAGTTTTCCTGAATTAATAAATTTTCTCAATTTTTTTTCTTATGAAATGATAAAGCTACCCATTTCATTATGTATGAGGTCAATTTTTTTTTTATTGGAGCTAAAACTAACGTAGATATATAACCGAACCGAACCAACCCTACCTAACCTAACCTAACCTATCTTTATAGGTTAGGTTAGGTTAGGTAGCCGAAAAAGTTAGGTTAGGTTAGGTTAGGTAGGTTAGGTAGTCGAAAAACAATTAATTCATGAAAACTTGGCTTATTAGGCAAATCGGGCCTTGCATTGTAGGCTGAGAAGTGCGTTCTGGCTACTAGGTACGACATATATATATATATATATATATATATATATATATATATATATATATATATATATATATATATATATATATATAATATGGCTTTTGGGAGCAGGTGAACTAGCAGAACCCACTCCTCCAGGTATAGTCCAGGTATGAACATACACCGAGCCAGCAGTGGTGGATGTAATTGTATTGAGGGCCATGTTGAAGGGGCCATGATGAAGGGCCATGTTGAGGGCCAAGTTGAGGGCCATGTTGTAGGTCATGGAGGACGAGCCACCAGCTCTTGAAGCGACGCGCGCGCGCGCGTGTGTGTGTGTGTGTGTGTGTGTGTGTGTGTGTGTGTGTATGTGTATGTGTATGTGTGTGTGTGTGTGTGTGTGTGTGTGTGTGTGTGTGTGTGTGTGTGTGTGTGTATGTGTATGTGTATGTGTGTGTGTGTGTGTGTGTGTGCACACTTCCTTTACGTGTGTAGGTAGGCTCAGCCTCACCGGCACACAAGGTCGGGTCGCACACCACGCCGGTAGGTGAGTCTGATACACCTACCTGAAGCATACCTGGAGAGGGTTTCCCCGTGTTCTTCAACTCCGCCGAGCCTGAACCCTCGACTTCAGATAATTTCAGATGATGGTGTTTATAGAGTGGTGTGAAGGGTGCGGAGGAAGGACCAGCGGCAGGGTTCTCAGCCCCCGCAGCAGGGGTGCTCGTCCAGGGCGGCTACACTGTCTGTCTGCCTCGCTGCCCACACAAAGACTCCAACACACTTCGAGCCCTCCACACGGCGCTTATGGCCACATTACACCTCCCTCTCCCTTCTCCACCCCTCATAATGCTAATTACCAACCAACCATAAAGGTAGGCAGGCATGTGTGCCAGTGTGCTTACCTATTTGAGTCTGCAGGGTCGAGCTTCAGCTCTCGGACTCCGCTGGTTGTCAAATGCCATGACTCTCGACATATTTTTCTATCATCAACTTTTGAAATTGTGAATGGAATTCACATGTACAACTTATTGATTCCATATTCCTCTACTCTTGCGTTAAAAGAAAACTTCCTGACATCTCTCAGTGACTCGGTCTCTCAACCCCCCCCCCCTCTTGCTTTACTGATAGTAATTTTCCGCTCTATCAACTTCCTCAAGTAATATCTCTCTCTCTCTCTCTCTCTCTCTCTCTCTCTCTCTCTCTCTCTCTCTCTCTCTCTCTCTCTCTCTCTCTCTGACGTGGACGTGAGGTGGTGCTCCCGGGATAAGCCTCGACGTGAACCTCTGAGTGATCATGTTGTGTAGGCCATCCTCCTAAAATGAGAGTGCTTATAGTAACAGTTTGGTCGAATGTACAAAAATGGACTTGCTGCCAACAATGTTCCCTTTTTGTATTATTTTGTAGAGGGCACGCATACTTAAACATTCCTAGGCCTAGCATAGTATACATATGTACTATATAAGGCCTAAGATGTAGTATACCATTTGACTTAATTCTGTAATACAAAACGTTTGACATTTTAATATTATAAATATCCATCATAGTGTTGAAACTGCATGTTAATTTGGGTAAAATATTAAAAAATCTCCGTTTTCTCTTATTTTTAAAAATTAAGAAACTTATTTTCTCTTATTTCCGTATAAAAAAGACATAATTTAAAACGTCAAATATGTGCAATCACCTTCAATCACGCTCAGATATAACAGTCAAGCATAATATTTCCAATATGCATCGTATTTTTCAAACTGCAGGTCAATGTGTAAAATGCAAAATCTCCGTTCTGTTATGGTTCAATTTCCTTATAAAATGACTAAATTTCAGACTTTGAAAAATGTGAGCAATCACCTTCAATTACGCTCAATAATAGCACTCAACCATAATATTTTGATGTTTGACGAAACAGTTGCAGTAAGTACTATCATTATTGGAGGATGGCTTGGGACGAGGCTCCACTATGAGGTGGCATACTCGGAGACTTGTCTCACGTACGTGGTGTACCGCGATAAAAAAAAATACCTCCTTATTTATGTTCCTGAATGAGGTTTTGACTTTTGCCATTGTAGAGCATGCCGCTGATGGTATCCTCTTTACATGAGCCTCCGGAGCTAGGCTTGGTGTTACGTCCACTCCCAGGTCCTTTTCTCTAGTCGTTACAGAGAGGTAGTTTCCCTCCATTGTGTTCTGTCCCTCCCCTGGAAACACAAACCGAAACTGTCTCTATTTTCCGCTTGTTACAACTTGTAATAAAGTTGTTACATCTTGGCTTAACGTGTTTATGACGTATTAGAACGTTCTTACAACTTGCTATATTGGTTGTTATAACTGGTTAGGTGTTAAAACTTGTTCGAACGTTGTACCAACGTCGTAGTTTCGGTGTGTGTTTGGCGGGATATGACCGTACATGCATCATATGTAACTCTCAAGTCTTGAACGTGATGGCCCACATCACCACTACGACACTTGCTGCTGTTGAAATCTTGTGGCCACTTCTCCCACCAAGTTTGCAAGCTTGTCTAAGCCATCTCGGTGTATATAACTGTCTTCATCTGCCACAACTTTTCTTATTAATTTTGCATTATCTGCAAACATTAGACTTATACAACTCAACTTTTGTAGATAGGGCCTTAACATTAGTAACAAATTGTATGGGTCCCAGCACCGATCCTTAAGGCACTCCGCTTGTTGTCCACCTTGTGGCCCCTCTCTCTGACTCTCTGGCTTCTTTCTGTTGGGTACTCTTTTACCCATATCAGTACTCGTTCATTGAACTGACCAAGAAGACTGGAAAGCAATGTTCACGTTAAGAAACAGTACAACGAGAGAACATAACTAGAAACTGGAGAAAGAAATGAGTCGCGGAAATGTCAGAAAGATTTTTTTGTCTAAGAGTTGTAAATAATTAGAACGGACAAGATGAGGAAGTTGTTGAAGGCAATTCATTACACAGATTTAAAAGTAAATATAAGAAAGAGTGAAACGAATCACTGCACTGCACTACTGATGATGATCGAATATCGAAAGAGGTTGTTTAATTAAACATCCCGTTCTCCCGGCCGTTCCCAACGTCAGTAAACCGTTGTACTAACCTGCCCGAACCTAACCTACCCGAGGACCCACCAACACAAAACAAGATATCATGTCCATTTCGCGCCGCTATCATTTTTAGTACATCTGTTTTTGGCCTTAGGGGAATTATACGTCAAAATGCGATAAACCACTCAAGAGAAATGTGTGACTTAGGAGCAGATGCTCCACCAAGATGCAAGCACATCTAGGTAATATACATACACACACAAACGCACACACATGTACACAGAGAAAGCCAAAGAGGAGTGTGAAGAACTCAACAAGAGGTTCCAGGAGGTCTTCACGAAGGGTAAGTGAAAAAGAACCGGGTATAATTACTATAGTGAAAACTAAAATAAATGATATGCTCTCATATAAAATATTTCCAGGAGGATACCAACAAATCAGGAAATACAGAGAACAAAGACACGGAGCGGAATTAGCACTTCTAATAAAGCGAAAAGAAGGAAGTTTGAGGGACTGGAAGATCGAAATACAACTATATACACAAGCTCCAACACTCGCACTCTGACGCCAGACGAGAGCATGATAAGAGGTCCTGAACATCTACAATCATCCCCACCAAACAGAAGATGACCCAGACACGAATACGATAACAACAAGGCATGCGTAGATGAACTGCATTTAGATTACCTACGTGAGACCAAGTGAGTATGCCACCGCATCATGCAGCGTTCATATAAAAAAAAAATAAAACGCACAAGCATGCTCGAAAAGATCTAGTAGTTTGCGACGAATTGTGAAGGATGTGATATGAAGAGAGACTGAAAGAACTAAACCTGAGGATGCTAAAAAGACAAGAGACAGAGGAGACATAATACAAGTGCATAAAATACTTAGAGGGATTGACAGTGAAAAAGAGAGTAAATGTTCGCAGTGAACACCAACAGGGCATGATTGAAAGCTTAAGACAGATGATTGATAATATATTTTCTTTTAGAGTAAGAGTTATGGGGAAATGGAAGGGAATTACCAGGGGGAAGCGTCAAGCCATTACGACTATACAACACTTGCAATGGGTCAGGATATGGATTTGGGATGGGACGGGGGGAAGGAATGGTGGGAAAATGGAATAAACTAAAGCAGCAGGTTGTAGAAGGAAACTCCTTTCATAATGTTAATAGAAGACATGATAGGGAAAATAGGCCAGGTGTCAAGCCATTTGACAAACGCCTGCTAGAAAGGTGGGATCCAGGAGCTAATGCTCGATCCTGCAGACACAAACAGGTGAACACACACACTTTAATTTTGTTTTAACATCTTGGGTTATAAAAAAAAAACTGAACAAAACATTGTAATGGTGTTCATTTACTGTCTATACTCTCAACCTCTCCCACAGCACCCCC
Organism: Procambarus clarkii; assembly: GCF_040958095.1. Classification (NCBI taxonomy): domain Eukaryota; kingdom Metazoa; phylum Arthropoda; class Malacostraca; order Decapoda; family Cambaridae; genus Procambarus; species Procambarus clarkii. Next base: position 47,973,117 of record NC_091166.1, on the reverse strand, counting down.
CCATTCCCTCCCTCCTTCCCCCATCATCCCTCTTCCCCCCCCATCCCCAACCATCCTCCCGTCCGAACTTCAAACCGTTTAATCCACCTCCGATAAATTGCTGTGTATATGAGCCGCATGTAAACGCAAGCGGGAGCCGCGTGTAGCAGCTTGCGGGAAGACACGCCGCCACAAACAACACACACAGTGTAAGCGCGTGTAATTACACAGGTAGTTGGTCACACCTGGCATTCCCACACACACGACTCCGAACACACCGCTTTCCTCTCACCACGTCCACTGGTCAACACCATCACTCCAGAACACGGACCCCTGGCCACAATACACGGACACGGACAGACAGGGACAAGACAGGCCGCCGCCGGGGATATATATACTCACAAGGACTCCCTGAAGCACCAAGGACTCCCGGAAGCACTGAGGACATCAATAAAGTCTGAGCTGGTGCTTGTAACAATCTAGCCAAGAGATTTAACAATTATGTAAACAATATTTGGCATTTCGCATCTCATTAAGAATAGACTTTTATACGACTGAACCACAAAGGCCAATGTATTCACTGTGAATGACCCGGAGGAAAGACTAACATGTTCTTCAAGCCTTCCGTGGACGACTGTTTACATGGTCACATACAAGTTGGTTATATATTCACCCCACAGTTAGGTTATTTCAAGAACTGTCTTATAATCATAACATAAGGGGAGCATAACCAAGCAAGTATTGCGTTAGCCAGAAAAATGATAGGATGGATTACGAGAACTTTCAGATTCAGGGATCCCATCACAATGGTTGTACTCTTCAAGTCACTGGTGCTGTCCCGTCTTGAGTACTGTTCGGTACTCACTTCCCCCCTTCAGAGTAGGAGAGATTGTTGTAACTGAGAAAATACAGTAAACATATATGGCATGCATAGACATGATAAAACAACTAAATTATTGGGAAAGTCTCATAGCTCTCGAAATATACTTTCTGGAAATGAGACCAGAAAGGTATGAAATAATACAGACATGGAAGATACTGGAAGGCCAGGTCCAAAATTTACACAGTAGAATAACAACATACTGGAGCGAAAGATACGGAAGGAAATGCAGAAAAGACCCAGTGAGGAGTAGAGTTGTCATAGGCACAATCAGAGAACACCGTCTGAACATCAGAGGTACGCGGCTGTTCAACACTCTCCCAGCAAATATAAGAAATATTTGCAGGAACAATAGTGGACTTCTTAAAGAAAAATTGGACAGTTTCCTGCAAGAAGTGCCGGATCAACCGAGCTATACATGATATATGGGCCTGCGGGCCGCCTCAAGCCACAGTCTGCTGGACCAACCTCTCAAGTCAAGGCTGTCCCAGGACCAGGCTTGGGGGAGAAGAACTCTCAGAACACTCCCCAGGTAAGATCCAGGTACATTAGAGAGCCTGGAAGTGAGCAAAGAGTTTGAAGCCATCTTGGGTTACTTAACGTTACACCAAAGAGAGTTTCTTGGAGTATGAGGAGTGTGAGGGGAGGTGAGGGAGTGTGAGGGAGTATGAGGGAGTGTGAGGGGCGGTGAGGGAGTATGAGGGGGGGCAGTGAGGGTTCCCACACCACCACCACCACACAGCTACTGCCACGTCTCGCTACACTAAACAAATACATTATCACCCTCTAATTGCACCATTTAAGAAACTTCCCATTTGAACGGATGGGATTTTCTCTACCAATTGTGATGCGGGAGAGATGGTAGTGACTCAGCCACTCTTATCTCACGTTCCCATCAGCCTCATCATCTACAGGAGACCTCATCACTACCCTCACGCCCCCTCCCTGCCCTAGACACACCCCCCCCCCCTACCCCCACTCACGCCCCTCCCTGCCCTGGACACACGCCCCTCCCTGCCCTAGACACACGCCCCCTCCCTGCCCTGGACACACGCCCCTCCCTGCCCCAGACCCCCACCCCTCCACGCTCACAACATACAACACTAAGAGTGAGGGGGAAGGAGGGCTGCTGCCTTCTGGTCTTATGATTCCAGCGTCTCACCTGCCTGGCCTCAGGAGACTGAGTGTGAGAGGCTCCTGTTTGTTTACATCACGGTGATCCCAGACGTGATGGTGTTGTGGTGGTCGTAAGTCATGACTACAGGCGCCGCACTCATGTTTCTCAGGATCACGCCTCAGCTAACGCGCCCCGAGTTTTCCCTCCCATACCTTCCAATCTCCTTTCTCTACTCAAATAATTTTCAGTTAAAATAACGGAAAACCCGTGTTTGTTATTAGGGGATACTCGTATATCCTAAAATACACTGAAGCAGGAATACCAATTATGAAGGACACGTCTCTCTGTCGTCCATGTTAGGCACCTTTGGCCCTGGCAAGGGAGAGAATGGGTGACCACGGGATCAAACTCACTAAACGTAAGCGGCTTAATGTTTGCCAAAAAAAGATTTACCAAACTCTTGCTTTCTGACTAAAAAGCTCTCCCTTCCACAGCTCAGCTGGAGTCGTAGCTTGCATCATTTTTCCCAAGCCCACGATCTGCTCAGTGATTTACAACCAGATCCCCAGTCAACCCACGCGGCTCTGGTCACAAACCCACATGTGATGACGCTATCTTGAGGTTATCTTGAGATGATTTCGGGCTTTAGTGTCCCCGCGGCCCGGTCCTCGACCAGGCCTCCACCCCCAGGAAGCAGCCCGTGACAGCTGACTAACACCCAGGTACCTATTTTACTGCTAGGTAACAGGGGCATAGGGTGAAAGAAACTTTGCCCATTGTTTCTCGCCGGCGCCTGGGATCGAACTCAGGACCACAGGATCACAAGTCCATCGTGCTGTCCGCTCGGCCGACCGGTAACGCTTGACAATATATCGTCCTGGATACTGAAGCCTGAAGCTGAAGACTTAAGAAAGCCTCTTGTATACATGTTCAGAGAAGCCTTTGTGTTTGGAGCCATTCAGTTGGCGGCACATATTAACACTTGACCTTGAGTCACTCTTGTCAGTATTTCCACACCATCAAAACTACAAAGAACACAAACAACGGTATTCGAAAATTTGAATAAGATGCTGGATTGATCCAGAAAATGGTTACTAGAGTTCAACTCAAGCAAGAGCAAAGTTACAAAAGACGGGGAAGGGGAACAGATGTTAGGGAATGTAATATAACAAAGGAGAGTATCTTCAAGAACAACACGGAAAACACACGAGTAAATATAAATAAATAAATAAATAAATAAATAAATGTTTATTTAGGTAAGGTACATACATACAAGAGATTTGAGAAAGACTGATGGATTTATAGATAGGGCTAGTACATACAATGCCTAAAGCCACTATTACGCAAAGTGTTTCGGGCATATATCACAACAAACTCATTTCACAAAGCCCATATAAACTGGACAACATGTGCAGCCCCTTGCAAGGTCAGTAAGGTCTGGGTTAACCTTCTGCAACTTGAGCGTGGCATTTAGAATTATCAAAGGAATGCGCCAAGCCATTACGACTTTATAGCACTTGGAAGGGAACAAGATAAGGATTTGGGGATGGGACGGAGAGGAAGGAATGGTTCTCCAACCACTTGGATGGTCGGGGATTGAACGCCGACCAGCATGAAGCGAGACCGTCGCTCTACCGTCCAGCCCAAGTGGTTGGGTAACTTGAGCATGGAGTTGCTTAGGAAACTATGTAAGACCAATATTTAATATGCTTCATCAGTATTAAACCCCCCATTTAACCAGGATCATAACAAATCAAATCCAAAAGTTTGTCGCCGCACTAATGCCAGAGATGAAGGGCATGAGCTCGGAGGAAGGCTACAGGAACTATATATCACGACAATGTAAACGTGCAGGACAAGAGGGGACATGATTACGACCTAAAAATACTCTGAGTTATGAACAGGGAAGAAATGGATAGAATATTTTAAATGGGAAGGAGGATTATTATTATTTTAAATGGAAACTGAACAACAAATGAATTAGATGGACATTATAAGGCAATCTTTTAAGGTACAGAAAATGGAGAGTATACTGAGCTTGGTATACGCCGAGTATAATTTGTATGATCACAAAGTGGAGCAGAAGTCCACGTGAGAACATAAAGATAGGTGTGAAATAAATTTATTAAGGTAAAATACAGACAAAGGGATGAGGTAGCTCAAGCTATTCTCACCCCGTTGCTAGGTGTGATAAAACTCCAACTATACCAGCTACGAGGCGGGACCATGAACTGGAGCCAAGCCAGCACAGGTAGGTAAACCCTGGCATGACACAGGTGGTTCACAGCAATACGGGAGCCACCTATCTTGGTGTGTGAAAGCCACACTCACGGTGAAGAATTTCGCTACGGTTTGTGTACGGTGAGGCAGCCTCCGTGTGTACGGTGAGGCAGCCTCCGTGTGTACGGTGAGGCAGCCTCCGTGTGTACGGTGAGGCAGCCTCCCTGTGTACGGTGAGGCAGCCTCCCTGTGTACGGTGAGGTAGCCTCCGTGTGTACGGTGAGGCAGCCTCCGTGTGTACGGTGACGCAGCCTCCCTGTGTACGGTGAGGAATCTGACTCTGCATCTATTTTCATTTTCAAATTACGACTTTTTATACCGAAAATATGCCAATTATTGAAAACGGCGATGGGTCATATTTTGCCCAAACCCCCCTGCAGTTTTCAAAATATCTGAAATGTTCGAAATTTGACTCCTGAGCGTGATTTTTGAGCCGAATTCTGACTCTATGCACCTATTTTCATTTTCAAATTACGACTTTTTATGCCGAAAATATGCCAATTACTGAAAACGGCGATGGGTCATATTTTGCCCAAACCCCCCTGCAGTTTTCAAAATATCTGAAACGTCCGAAATTTGACTCCTGAGCGTGATTTTTGAGCCGAATTCTGACTCTCTGCACCTATTTTCATTTTCAAATTACGACGTTTTATGCCGAAAATATGCCAATTACTGAAAACGGCGATGGGTCATATTTTGCCCAAACCCCCCTGCAGTTTTCAAAATATCTGAAACGTCCGAAATTTGACTCCTGAGCGTGATTTTTGAGCCGAATTCTGACTCTCTGCACCTATTTTCATTTTCAAATTACGACTTTTGATACCGAAAATATGCAAATTACTGAAAACGGCGATGGGTCATATTTTGCCCAAACCCCCCTGCAGTTTTCAAAATATCTGAAATGCCCGAAATTTGACTCCTGAGCGTGATTTTTGAGCCGAATTCTGACTCTCTGCACCTATTTTCATTTTCAAATTACGACTTTTTATACCGAAAATATGCCAATTACTAAAAACGGCGATGGGTCATATTTTGCCCAAACCCCCCTGCAGTTTTCAAAATATCTGAAATGCCCGAAATTTGACTCCTGAGCGTGATTTTTGAGCCGAATTCTGACTCTCTGCACCTATTTTCATTTTCAAATTACGACTTTTCATACCGAAAATATGCCAATTACTAAAAACGGCGATGGGTCATATTTTGCCCAAACCCCCCTGCAGTTTTCAAAATATCTGAAATGTCCGAAATTTGACTCCTGGGCGTGATTTTTGAGCCGAATTCTGACTCTCTGCACCTATTTTCATTTTCAAATTACGACTTTTTATACCGAAAATATGCCAATTACTGAAAACGACGATGGGTCATATTGTGCCCAAACCCCCCTCCAGTTTTCAAAATATCTGAAATGTCCGAAATTTGACTCCTGAGCGTGATTTTTGAGCCGAATTCTGACTCTGCACCTATTTTCATTTTCAAATTACGACTTTTTATACCGAAAATATGCCAATTACTGAAAACGGCGATGGGTCATATTTTGCCCAAACCCCCCTGCAGTTTTCAAAATATCTGAAATGTCCGAAATTTGATTCCTGAGCGTGATTTTTGAGCCGAATTCTGACTCTCTGCACCTATTTTCATTTTCAAATTACGACTTTTTATACCGAAAATATGCCAATTACTGAAAACGGCGATGGGTCATATTTTGCCCAAAACCCCCTGCAGTTTTCAATATATCTGAAATGTCCGAAATTTGACTCCTGAGCGTGATTTTTGAGCCGAATTCTGACTCTCTGCACCTATTTTCATTTTCAAATTGCGACTTTTTATACCGAAAATATGCCAATTACTGAAAACGGGGATGGGTCATATTTTGCCCAAACCCCCTGCAGTTTTCAAAATATCTGAAATGTCCGAAATTTGACTCCTGAGCGTGATTTTTGAGCCGAATTCTGACTTTCTGCACCTATTTTCATTTTCAAATTACGACTTTTAATACCGAAAATATGCCAATTACTGAAAACGGCGATGGGTCATATTTTGCCCAAACCCCCCTGCAGTTTTCAAAATATCTGAAATGTCCGAAATTTGACTCCTGAGAGTGATTTTTGAGCCGAATTCTGACTCTCTGCACCTATTTTCATTTTCAAATTACGACTTTTTATACCGAAAATATGCCAATTACTGAAAACGGCGATGGGTCATATTTTGCCCAAACCCCTCTGCAGTTTTCAAAATATCTGAAACGTTCGAAATTTGACTCCTGAGCGTGATTTTTGAGCCGAATTCTGACTCTCTGCACCTATTTTCATTTTCAAATTACGACTTTTTATACCGAAAATATGCCAATTACTGAAAACGGCGATGGGTCATATTTTGCCCAAACCCCCCTGCAGTTTTCAAAATATCTGAAATGTCCGAAATTTGACTCCTGAGCGTGATTTTTGATCCGAATTCTGACTCTCAGCACCTATTTTCATTTTCAAATTACGACTTTTTATACCGAAAATATGCCAATTACTGAAAACGGCGATGGGTCATATTTTGCCCAAACCCCCCTGCAGTTTTCAAAATATCTGAAATGTCCAAAATTTGACTCCTGAGCGTGATTTTTGAGCTGAATTCTGACTCTCTGCACCTATTTTCATTTTCAAATTACGACTTTTTATACCGAAAATATGCCAATTACTAAAAACGGCGATGGGTCATATTTTGCCCAAACCCCCCTGCAGTTTTCAAAATATCTGAAATGTCCGAAATTTGACTCCTGGGCGTGATTTTTGAGCCGAATTCTGACTCTCTGCACCTATTTTCATTTTCAAATTACGACTTTTTATACCGAAAATATGCCAATTACTGAAAACGACGATGGGTCATATTGTGCCCAAACCCCCCTCCAGTTTTCAAAATATCTGAAATGTCCGAAATTTGACTCCTGAGCGTGATTTTTGAGCCGAATTCTGACTCTGCACCTATTTTCATTTTCAAATTACGACTTTTTATACCGAAAATATGCCAATTACTGAAAACGGCGATGGGTCATATTTTGCCCAAACCCCCCTGCAGTTTTCAAAATATCTGAAATGTCCGAAATTTGACTCCTGAGCGTGATTTTTGAGCCGAATTCTGACTCTCTGCACCTATTTTCATTTTCAAATTACGACTTTTTATACCGAAAATATGCCAATTACTGAAAACGGCGATGGGTCATATTTTGCCCAAAACCCCCTGCAGTTTTCAAAATATCTGAAATGTCCGAAATTTGACTCCTGAGCGTGATTTTTGAGCCGAATTCTGACTCTCTGCACCTATTTTCATTTTCAAATTGCGACTTTTTATACCGAAAATATGCCAATTACTGAAAACGGGGATGGGTCATATTTTGCCCAAACCCCCTGCAGTTTTCAAAATATCTGAAATGTCCGAAATTTGACTCCTGAGCGTGATTTTTTAGCCAAATTCTGACTTTCTGCACCTATTTTCATTTTCAAATTACGACTTTTAATACCGAAAATATGCCAATTACTGAAAACGGCGATGGGTCATATTTTGCCCAAACCCCCCTGCAGTTTTCAAAATATCTGAAATGTCCGAAATTTGACTCCTGAGAGTGATTTTTGAGCCGAATTCTGACTCTCTGCACCTATTTTCATTTTCAAATTACGACTTTTTATACCGAAAATATGCCAATTACTGAAAACGGCGATGGGTCATATTTTGCCCAAACCCCCCTGCAGTTTTCAAAATATCTGAAACGTCCGAAATTTGACTCCTGAGCGTGATTTTTGAGCCGAATTCTGACTCTCTGCACCTATTTTCATTTTCAAATTACGACTTTTTATACCGAAAATATGGCAATTACTGAAAACAACGATGGGTCATATTTTGCCCAAACCCCCCTACAGTTATCAAAATATCTGAAATGTCCGAAATTTGACTCCTGAGCGTGATTTTTGAGCCGAATTCTGACTCTCTGCACCTATTTTCATTTTCAAATTACGACTTTTTATACCGAAAATATGCCAATTACTGAAAACGGCGATGGGTCATATTTTGCCCAAACCCCCCTGCAGTTTTCAAAATATCTGAAACGTTCGAAATTTGACTCCTGAGCGTGATTTTTGAGCCGAATTCTGACTCTCTGCACCTATTTTCATTTTCAAATTACGACTTTTTATACCGAAAATATGCCAATTACTGAAAACGGCGATGGGTCATATTTTGCCCAAACCCCCCTGCAGTTTTCAAAATATCTGAAATGTCCGAAATTTGACTCCTGAACGTGATTTTTGAGCCGAATTCTGACTCTCTGCACCTATTTTCATTTTCAAATTACGACTTTTTATACCGAAAATATGCCAATTACTGAAAACGGCGATGGGTCATGTTTTGCCCAAACCCCCCTGCAGTTTTCAAAATATCTGAAATGTCCGAAATTTGACTCCTGAGTGTGATTTTTGAGCCGAATTCTGACATGAGGCAGCCTCCGTGTGTACGGTGAGGCAGCCTCCGTGTGTACGGTGTGTCACAGTCAAAGGCCGACTTAGTATATCTCATAGTTAGTCACCAGAGAACCAATTAAGAGGATGAATCTTCGATACATTAAAATGTTATCTTATGTAAGGCGTTTAGGTTACGATGACTTATGAACTTTATACACAACAGGAAGGTGAAAGAAGGACCTGGAGCATATCTAGAGAGGGTTCTGGGAGTTCTTCTACTCCCTGAGCCCGGCCTGAGACCACGCTCGACTTGGAATAACTTGATCCTAACAGGCTGTTGCTTGGAGCGGCCCGCAGGCCCACATATCCACTACAGCCCGGTTGGTCTGCCACTTCCTGCAAGAACTTGTGTAAGTGCATCTTGAAGACATCCACCTTTGTTCCAGCAATATTTGTAACGCTTGCTGGGAGGATGTTGAACAAAACTACACAACTACAACAGAAGCTACAGAAGAAGCTATTGGTGGCCTACAACACCAATACTGACTACAGAAGCGCTACCTGAGGTGTCTGTAATCAGTACTTGTACGACGTGAACCTCACATTCATCTCTTTTTCACTTCTACTCACTCTCCCACCATTCCCTGTTCTACTTGCTCCCTATATTACCCGTCATCTCCGTACCCTTCAATCATCTCCCTTGCTGCGCCTGCCCCCGCCGCCCCACGCTCTGGTCGCCGGAGCGCGGGTAAAGGCCCTCTCGGTGACTCTATTACACCCATTATGAATACCAGATCAGGTCGGCACCGCCTCAAGAATATGTGAGGAAGGGCACCTTATTACCACGCGCCCCTCCCCTAGACCCCCCCCCCCCCCATCACCTTACACTCACACAGAAATCACCAGACACTACCGCCCGCACACACACACACACACACACACACTCACACACACACACACACACACACACACACACACACACACACACACACACACACACACACACACACACACACATACACACACCAGGACACTCACTCCAGCAGCAACCAGCAGACATCTTGAGCCAGCAGGCGATGATATACAAGACAGAGCAAGTCTTCAGTGTGAAGTGAATGAGGGGTAGCGACGGGCCACAGGGGACACCACCATGGCCCCGTGAAGCCAAGACGCAGCTTGGCTATAATCCTAACCTCACCCTCACACCTCACAACAGGTGTTGCCATGATGGGAGGCTTACCTTGAGGTGCCTCCGGGGCTTAGCGTCCCCGCGGCCCGGTCGTCGACCAGGCCTCCCACAGAGGCTGACCCAGCAGCATAACACTGCGTGTGTAACCTAACAAACAAGGTTGTGAATTACTATTAATGACGACTGTTTTTTGCCTCCCCCCCCCACACCAATGGAACACTGCCTGCCCCCCCTCTCCCCCCTACACCAACCCCTCCCCCCCCCCCACCCTCCACACACGCTAACATTTTTAATGTCGTTGGTTGGCAGGTGAGAAGACATAATTAGAGCGCGGAGCATGGTTGATGTGAGGACGACTAAAGGGGGGGACAGGAGTGGGACAGGAGAGTAGTGGACGGGGGGTTGTCAACCCGTATCTCCCGCCTCACTGCTCGCTTCCCCCCCCCCCACACACACACAACCCACCTATTTCTTAGTCACATATACCAAATTAAATTTAGAAATACCAGCGGATGGGAGGAGCAGGTTAAGCAGGGGCGTGACCGCGGGAGAGGACGCTGTGAGCAGCAGCAGGAGAGCACACTGAGCAGCAGGAGCAGCAGCAGCAGGAACAGCAGCAGCAGCAGTAGGAGCATGAGGAGCAGCAGCAGGAGCAGCTCAAGTGGTCACTGACCTGGTCCTTCCCCGGAAATTAGCTACTCAGGTGAACCGTGAGCCGGGTCCTGCCTCTCGCCTCACCTGCTCTCCCTTCAGGTGACGCAGGTGGAGGGCCGGGTACATCATCTGTACCAGTACATCACTCTCCTTCCTACCCACGCACCAACACTCACTACCTGCCTCTAAGGCTACTTCTGGACTACCTCTAGGCTACCTACACACTACCTGTACGCTACCTGTAGGCCACCATCAAGAAACTGTCCGGGCCTACAATTCCAAGCTCTTTATTGGGGTGCTAAACACGTCCTGATCTGTTAAAAGATTTATCGTATTTCTTTGTGGTGGTGCTGTCTGGGTGAGGGTGTGGCTTAGAGCGGCTGTCTACCACATGTCTACCACAACATGTCTACCACAACATGTCTACCACAACACAGCCCGTCCGGTATTGTTTGTTGTTTTAGATGTAGCTACTCGGAACGAAGTATCCATGTAGCACTGGCTATGGTGAGCCCGTAACCCGTCCGGTACTGCCTGCACCAACATGTCTAATTGCTTACTGAACACGTCCTCGTGTGTTCTGGCAACAGTTCTGTCATTGGGTGGGAGGAAGTTGAAGAGCCGAGGACCTCTGATGTTCATATAGTGTTCTCTTGACTGCACCTTTGGCACCTCTATTCTTCACTGGCTCTATTCTACTTTTCCCACCGTATCTGTGGCAAAATATGTCATTCTTCTGTGTAAATGGGGAACCTGGCCCTCCAGTATCTTCCATGTATATATATATTATGTAATACCTTTCTCGTTTCCTTTCCAGAGAGTATATTTTGAGAGCTTTGAGACGGCCACAATAATTTAGGTGATTTATCGAGAAAGCACAAGTTCTTTGAAAAGGAGCATTGTGGTGGCATGCCTGAAGTTGAACATTCTCAAAATCCACGCTATCCTTTTCCTGGCTGGTGCTATCGTATCTCTGTTATGCTCAGTGACATCGTCTGACATCATTATTCTCACATCCTTTATATATTGTTTCTGTTCTATGAGATCTGTGTGCGGCTAGTATCCTGAATCCAGTTTAAGTTCCTCCTTCTTTCCATCTTTAGCTGGAATTTGTCACTGCTAAATGTTAGATTATTTCCTGGTTGCTCCCCCTCCCCTGGAAGACATTATTGATACCGGCTTGTATTGATTTTGGTATTGTCTACAGCGAAGATAATGTATGTCCAATTCTGTCTTGAGTATCCACACAAGACGGGTAGTGGTGGGCGTGTGTGGGAGACGGGAGGTGGTGGTGGGCGTGTGGGGGGAGACGGGTGGTGGTGGTGGGCGTGTGGGGGGGGGAGACGGGCGGTGCACACCGCGCCACGGCCGGCATGCCCGTCCTGCGACACCTTCCGCCTGGCCGCGCACGCTGTCACACCGGCCCCTCAAGCAGTCGCCGGTTACCTGGAGCAGTTCCGGTCGCATTATCAGTGTGTCTCCCCGGGCCGCGTCCTGCAGGAGGAGGCTGTACAAGGTACCTGGGTGACGGGGACACCACTGGCGCGGCTCAGGAAATACTAGACGACAGGGGAGTCACAGAGCGACCAGTTATGGAGTATCAAACCAGGTACCCGAGGATCGGCACTTGGATTTAAGCTGTTTCAGGGACATGTAAGCATCCTTTCACCCGAGTGTGGAATTAAACATCAATGGTCACAGGCGGCATAAAACTAGTAAGGGTCAAGGACTGTAGACTGGTGACTAGGTTAACATCCGGGGTTGGCGTTACCATATTACTACACGTGTATTACTGTGTGAGCAACACAGCAGATACATATGGCCTTCACAGCATGGGGGGGGGGGACAATACGGCGAGACACACATACGGAAGCAGGATAATAATTGACAAGTGAGCACTTTGAGGACATAATATGCCTCAAATACTTTACCGGAATGTCTCTGGATCTTACCTGGAGTGAGTCCTGAGAGTTCTACTCCCCAAATCCAGCCTGGCGCCAGGCTTGACTAGTGATTGCTTAGTCCAACAGGCTGATGCTTGGAGGAGCCAACAGGCCCATATATCCACTACAAACCAGTTGATCCAAAACTTCTCTGCCCCAAAAAATATAATTTATGATCTGGAGAGAACACGTTCAATGAGTTAGAACACCTTCGTGTAGCCGGTCGGCCGAGCGGACAGCACACTGGACTTGTGATCCTGTGGTCCCGGGTTCGATCCCGGGCGCCGGAGAGAAACAATGGGCAGAGTTTCTTTCACCCTATGCCCCTGTTACCTAGCAGTAAAATAGGTACCTGGGTGTTAGTCAGCTGTTACGGGCTGCTTCCTGGGGGTGGAGGCCTGGTCGAGGACCGGGCCGCGGGGACACTAAAGCCCCGAAATCATCTCAAGATAACCTCAAGTAGCATACTAGACACTGGTGAGGGCGGGCAGCAGTAAACTCACACTCGCAGTGAAGAACTAAACACATCAATAGATTCCAATTTGTCTTCCCTCGGTTTAACGTGACATTTTGAACTTGTTTGAAATAGCCAATCAGAGCAGAGTCCGCGTGTCAACCCCAGCGCGGAGACCTCTTACTGTAAGAAGCGGGCACATAGGCAGGACGCAGGCCTCGGGGGGTGACCTCGGTACGGGTCACTTGTCGCCTCTGATGAGTATGATGATGAGTGTCATGACACTCATCAGTATACATACACTGGACATAAGGAAATGCATCCCATTTTACTGCTGTCATTACCACCACTACTGCCACCATTTCTAGTACCATTACTACCACCATTACCACCACTTGTACAAGAGTGAGCCACACCAGTGAAGAACAACAACGGCACCGGTTGTCCTCCCGTAACCCGTCCTCAGACCAGGTCCATTCCATCCAGCGGTCGACCCCATTCGCATTCATCAATTTTAAAATGCCGGTCATTCAAAACAGGAATTGTCTCAAATATAAATTAATCTTAATATATATATATATTAGCATATTGTGCATATTTAGGCATTGGTTAGGTGTTTAGGTTCTGTTGGCGATTACTTGTATTTGTAATATGTGGGTGAAGCATTTACAGCGTTTCGAACAAAATTTGTCAGTGAAGCACTTGTTCCGGAAGTGTTCCGAGGTCATCGTAGGAGTCGTGTGTAAACCGTTTTTCATTCATAAACAGCTGGGGTTTGGCGGGTGCATGGAATGGTCTTTGGGCTTTGTTTATGAGGACGGGCTGCCTTCCGAACACACACACGCTTACTTAACTCATTCACTCACTCACTCCTCAGTTAGTGATCGACTTATTAACCTATACAGTTAATAATTAGCTCTCATATATCGCATATTTAATGGGTAATTGACTGCACGAAGAACTGATTGACTAACTCACCATCCTAGCTAGGGAGATGGTGCTGTATACAATGTTGTATACATTGTATACAGTACCTTAACGAAAGGATGTAGCTTACATCCTTTTCCAAAATTTGGGCTTTAATACATTTACATTTATATCGGGTCTTTCCTCCACCTTCAAAGATTTTAATAATAATGAACCTAAAGGAAACACAGGTTACAGGACACAATCAGACCTGCTCATGGAGAGAAAGGAACATGTAAAAGATCTGGGAATTATGATGTCTGACGACCTGACATTTAGTGAACATAACCGAGCAAATATAGCGGCGGCGGCCAGGACAATGACAGGATGGTTTATGAGAACGTTCACATCCAGAGACCCACAGCAATGTTAATACTATTTAAATCACTGGTGCTGTCCCGTCTTGAGGATTGCTCGGTACTCACTTCCCCTTTCAGAGCGGGAGAGATCTCTGAAATAAAAGGAATACAGAGAACATATACGGTACGCGTAGGCACAATAAAACACCTAAACTATTGGGACCGTCTCAAAGCTCTCAAGATGTACTTACTGGAAAGGAGACGAGAAAGGCTTCAAATAATATAGACATTGAAGATACTGGAAAGCCAGATCCCAAATTTGCACAGTAGAATAACAACAACATACTGGAACGAAAGATATGGAAGGAAACGCAGCATAGAATCAGTGAGGAGTAGAGGTGCCATAGGCACAATCAGAGAACACTGAACATCAGGGGGTCCACAGCTGTTCAATACCCCCCCCCCCCCGCAATCATAAGGAATATTGCTAGAACAATATTTCCTAAACATGTTGGTGTAAGTGCCGGACCAAGCAAACTGTAGTGGAAATGTGGGCCTGCGGGCGCTCCAAGCAACAGCCTGTTGGAGCAACTTATCACAAGTCAAGCCTGGCCACGGGCTGGCCTCGGGGTGTAGAAGTGCAAGAACACCTCTCCAGGTACACACTCCAGGTACACTCCAGGTACACTCCAGACGAGGTGCTGAGAGCGGGACGTGAGACGCCGAGCGTGGAGGTCTTAACTGCTCAAGACGATTTGTCTCGCTCCCTCATTTATGACGTCTTAAAAGTCTTCAAATCACACTTGAACTCTTGTAAAATAAATGATAATGGGCGTTTAATGGGACAAGATGTGAAGAGTGGGTGACTCCGTGGTGATGTAGAGAGAACCATTACGATAGGTGCTTGTGTGGTGGTGGCAGTTAGCGTAGCTGAGAGAGCAGGGAGCCAGCCACCACAGCCACCTGGACACCAGCACCCCAGGAGTGTGGGAGCCAGCCACCACAGCCACCTGGACACCAGCACCCCAGGAGTGTGGGAGCCAGCCACCACAGCCAGCTGGACACCAGCACCCCAGGAGTGTGGGAGCCAGCCACCACAGCCACCTGGACACCAGCACCCCAGGAGTGTGGGAGCCAGCCACCACAGCCACCTGGACACCAGCACCCCAGGAGTGTGGGAGCCAGCCACCACAGCCAGCTGGACACCAGCACCCCAGGAGTGTGGGAGCCAGCCACCACAGCCACCTGGACACCAGCACCCCAGGAGTGTGGGAGCCAGCCACCACAGCCACCTGGACACCAGCACCCCAGGAGTGTGGGAGCCAGCCACCACAGCCAGCTGGACACCAGCACCCCAGGAGTGTGGGAGCCAGCCACCACAGCCACCTGGACACCAGCACCCCAGGAGTGTGGGAGCCAGCCACCACAGCCACCTGGACACCAGCACCCCAGGAGTGTGGGAGCCAGCCACCACAGCCAGCTGGACACCAGCACCCCAGGAGTGTGGGAGCCAGCCACCACAGCCACCTGGACACCAGCACCCCAGGAGTGTGGGAGCCAGCCACCACAGCCACCTGGACACCAGCACCCCAGGAGTGTGGGAGCCAGCCACCACAGCCAGCTGGACACCAGCACCCCAGGAGTGTGGGAGCCAGCCACCACAGCCAGCTGGACACCAGCACCCCAGGAGTGTGGGAGCCAGCCACCACAGCCAGCTGGACACCAGCACCCCAGGAGTGTGGGAGCCAGCCACCACAGCCACCTGGACACCAGCACCCCAGGAGTGTGGGAGCCAGCCACCACAGCCACCTGGACACCAGCACCCCAGGAGTGTGGGAGCCAGCCACCACAGCCAGCTGGACACCAGCACCCCAGGAGTGTGGGAGCCAGCCACCACAGCCACCTGGACACCAGCACCCCAGGAGTGTGGGAGCCAGCCACCACAGCCACCTGGACACCAGCACCCCAGGAGTGTGGGAGCCAGCCACCACAGCCACCTGGACACCAGCACCCCAGGAGTGTGGGAGCCAGCCACCACAGCCAGCTGGACACCAGCACCCCAGGAGTGTGGGAGCCAGCCACCACAGCCAGCTGGACACCAGCACCCCAGGAGTGTGGGAGCCAGCCACCACAGCCACCTGGACACCAGCACCCCAGGAGTGTGGGAGCCAGCCACCACAGCCACCTGGACACCAGCACCCCAGGAGTGTGGGAGCCAGCCACCACAGCCACCTGGACACCAGCACCCCAGGAGTGTGGGAGCCAGCCACCACAGCCACCTGGACACCAGCACCCCAGGAGTGTGGGAGCCAGCCACCACAGCCACCTGGACACCAGCACCCCAGGAGTGTGGGAGCCAGCCACCACAGCCAGCTGGACACCAGCACCCCAGGAGTGTGGGAGCCAGCCACCACAGCCACCTGGACACCAGCACCCCAGGAGTGTGGGAGCCAGCCACCACAGCCAGCTGGACACCAGCACCCCAGGAGTGTGGGAGCCAGCCACCACAGCCAGCTGGACACCAGCACCCCAGGAGTGTGGGAGCCAGCCACCACAGCCACCTGGACACCAGCACCCCAGGAGTGTGGGAGCCAGCCACCACAGCCAGCTGGACACCAGCACCCCAGGAGTGTGGGAGCCAGCCACCACAGCCAGCTGGACACCAGCACCCCAGGAGTGTGGGAGCCAGCCACCACAGCCACCTGGACACCAGCACCCCAGGAGTGTGGGAGCCAGCCACCACAGCCAGCTGGACACCAGCACCCCAGGAGTGTGGGAGCCAGCCACCACAGCCACCTGGACACCAGCACCCCAGGAGTGTGGGAGCCAGCCACCACAGCCACCTGGACACCAGCACCCCAGGAGTGTGGGAGCCAGCCACCACAGCCAGCTGGACACCAGCACCCCAGGAGTGTGGGAGCCAGCCACCACAGCCAGCTGGACACCAGCACCCCAGGAGTGTGGGAGCCAGCCACCACAGCCAGCTGGACACCAGCACCCCAGGAGTGTGGGAGCCAGCCACCACAGCCAGCTGGACACCAGCACCCCAGGAGTGTGGGAGCCAGCCACCACAGCCAGCTGGACACCAGCACCCCAGGAGTGTGGGAGCCAGCCACCACAGCCACCTGGACACCAGCACCCCAGGAGTGTGGGAGCCAGCCACCACAGCCAGCTGGACACCAGCACCCCAGGAGTGTGGGAGCCAGCCACCACAGCCACCTGGACACCAGCACCCCAGGAGTGTGGGAGCCAGCCACCACAGCCAGCTGGACACCAGCACCCCAGGAGTGTGGGAGCCAGCCACCACAGCCAGCTGGACACCAGCACCCCAGGAGTGTGGGAGCCAGCCACCACAGCCAGCTGGACACCAGCACCCCAGGAGTGTGGGAGCCAGCCACCACAGCCAGCTGGACACCAGCACCCCAGGAGTGTGGGAGCCAGCCACCACAGCCAGCTGGACACCAGCACCCCAGGAGTGTGGGAGCCAGCCACCACAGCCAGCTGGACACCAGCACCCCAGGAGTGTGGGAGCCAGCCACCACAGCCAGCTGGACACCAGCACCCCAGGAGTGTGGGAGCCAGCCACCACAGCCAGCTGGACACCAGCACCCCAGGAGTGTGGGAGCCAGCCACCACAGCCAGCTGGACACCAGCACCCCAGGAGTGTGGGAGCCAGCCACCACAGCCAGCTGGACACCAGCACCCCAGGAGTGTGGGAGCCAGCCACCACAGCCACCTGGACACCAGCACCCCAGGAGTGTGGGAGCCAGCCACCACAGCCACCTGGACACCAGCACCCCAGGAGTGTGGGAGCCAGCCACCACAGCCACCTGGACACCAGCACCCCAGGAGTGTGGGAGCCAGCCACCACAGCCAGCTGGACACCAGCACCCCAGGAGTGTGGGAGCCAGCCACCACAGCCACCTGGACACCAGCACCCCAGGAGTGTGGGAGCCGCACACAGCACGAGGACAACCACTACAATGTTCTTCATGTGTTTATGTAATCTTTCTTACCATACCAAAAGTCTCCAAGATGGCTAACAGTGATAACGAGTGTCACGCAACAGTGCAGGCTACGGGTAAGCCGTGCCCACAGTGACGCCACTGTGACCCGACACGGCGCAGGTACCCCCTTCACCGTAGAGTCCACCAACATCGGGTACTACCAGTTCAACTTGTGGTGCTTCCGAGGATCAATGTCACGGGGCCCGGTATCTGATCAGGCCTCCTGGTTGATGGTCTAGTCAACCAGGTGTTGGACGCTGCTACACGTAATCTCAGCTGCGAATCACAGCCTGGTAGATCAGGTAATCTTTGTGGGGGGTTTATGAAGTTCCTTCTTGAACGGGAAGGGAAGGAAATTATCAGGGGAAAGTGCCAAGCCATTACGACTATATAGCACTTGGAAGGGGTCGTGATAAGGATTAGGGATGGGACGGGGGGAAGGAATGGTGCCCAACCACTTGGACGGTCGGGGATTGAACGCCGACCTGCATGATGCGAGACCGTCGCTCTACCGTCCAGTCCAAGCGGTTAGGTTTCTTGAACGGGAAAGAGGTGGGGGTAGTTAAGCACCTCAGGGATGGAGGGTGTTGACAAGTGTTGAGCCCTAAAGTGCACATCAACTCCAGGCTACACGCGAGGCAGTCAACTAAGCAGCGGTTGATGCATAATCAACCTGTCCTCTTACAAAGAACGTCGCTTTTCGACCGTATGGGTTACATAACGCCAACAATTGTCGTACTAGGAAATGGAAGCAGCTGGCAAAAGTGACGAACTGTCCCGTTTTCTGTTTTGGGTCCTCAGGTAGGACAGGAGAGGACACTTTACATTGACCGATTTCTTGACGCTTGGGCAAGCTTTGGCGGACTGGCTGGTATAACAGTGAGCACACTGAGTCATGTCTGGGGAGCCGGTCGGCCGAGCGGACAGCACACTGGACTTGTGATCCTGTGGTCCCGGGTTCGATCCCGGGCGCCGGCGAGAAGCAATGGACAGAGTTTCTTCCACCCTATGCCCCTGTTACCTAGCAGTAAAATAGGTACCTGGGTGTTAGTCAGCTGTCACGGGCTGCTTCCTGGGGGTGGAGGCCTGGTCGAAGACCGGGCCGCGGGGACACTAAAGCCCCGAAATCATCTCAAGATAACCTCAAGATATGTCTCCCGACCACACACCCACCATGTTACTCTCTGTGTCTCCATCATGCCTAAACAATACTAACCAAATATCCCATTAAAACAAATAAAGTAACTTGTATCTTTGGACTTCACTGTAAAGAGAGAGCAACAGCTCCAAAAGCCTATGAGATACTCTGGCTATACCTGGAGTATACCTCGAGTGTACCTGGGGTATACCTCGAGTGTACCTGGGGTATACCTCGAGTGTACCTGGGGTATACCTCGAGTGTACTTGGGGTATACCTCGAGTGTACCTGGGGTATACCTCGAGTGTACCTGGGGTATACCCCAGGTATACCCCAGGTACACTCAAGTGTGTGTGATTTCTCGATCAGACGGGAATGTTGGGAACGATGCATTATATCGTTGACATATATGTTATCATATGTGTTATATGATAACATATATGCTGTATGTTATCAGAGGTGTGCGTGTAGTGGCGCGGAACTCTACGGGACGGTCCAGCCGTGTTTCACATACAGTCTGCAGCACGACTCGTGGGGACATATCCTCTTATCATACGAAACCTCTACATCCTCACAACATCATGGCGGCTTTCTATTACACTTTACAAGTTTCGAAATTTCGGACTCCAAGTTTATTGTTGCTATGAACCACCTCGTAGCGCTTCCGAGCTCCTGAAGTATTTAATATATGCAAACTAATCTGGTGTGATTGAGGAAAGATGGACAGGTTTCGTAAGCGGACACTTAAGCCCTGGCCCGAGGGCTTCCTGTGTAGTATTTCCCTGCCACCATGCTGCAGGCCCCTCACTACCACCACCAACCACCACTCCCACCATCATCGTGATAATGTGCTGAGTTAGTCTGTTGCTGCGGGGAACTTGCACAGTCCCATGTGGACACCACAACCTGTTTGATCAGGTACCAATTTTTAGCTGTTTACCAAGATTCCTTCTGAAGACAGTTAATAGCCTGATAATATTCGTCTCCTACCCCCCTACTCTTTCACAGTTAGTCCACTCGACCGCACTTTATGTGAAATGACACCATGGCCACTTCATGGGCTTTCGTGAGCCGATTTCATTTCAAATTACGACCATTTTTGGCCATATCGCGCATACGAGCGGAAAGCGACGTTACTTTTAAGAGGACGGGTTGTTGGCGGAGACTCTGGTGAGGTCTGAGTCTGGTACATCAATATTGTGGTGGTGTAAGAGAGCACCCAAGACTGCCTTGGTGGCCAGCAGCTGTGAGAGGCAGAAGGGGGGGGGGAGCATCCTCTTCTAAACTTATGCTTCCCGAGATTGTCTAAATGTAACTCGAGCCAGATGGCAGGTTTGTAGTGAGTCATTAGGTTGTCAGTCATCAGTGTGTGTTTAGTGGTTCAGCCAGACCTCTTGAGTATATTCTCTTCTCTCACAATAATCCTGGTGTCATGTGCACAGGATGATGCGGTACTATAGGTTGTGTCCTTGTCTATGTCCGATATGAGGATGAGAAAAAGTACTGTGACAAGCACAGTGCCCTGGGGGACTGAGCTCTTCACGGTGGGTGATCCAGATTTTACTGTGTTGACTGTTACTCTCTCCTTCTGTTAGTTAGGAAATTAAAGATCCATCTTCCTACTTTGCCAGTAATTCTTCTTATGCGCATTTTGTGAACCATACCATACCTTGCGGTTAACTTGCATTTATTTCCGGGGGTCAACATCCCCGCGGCCCAGTCTCTGACCAGACCTCCTGGTTGATGATCTGGTCAACCAGCAACCAGGCTGTTGGACGCGGCTGCTCGCAGCCTGACGTATGAATCACAGCCTGGTTGATCTGGTATTCTTTGGAGGTGTTTATCCAGTTCTCTCTTGAACACTTGTGAGGGGTTGGCCAGTTATGTCCCTTATGTGTAGTGGAAGAATGTTGAAGAGTCTCGGGCCCTTGATGATAGAGTTCTCTCTCAGTGTACCTAATGAACCTCTGCATTTCAATTGGGTTACTTTGGATAGTGGATTCTGGCGGTAAAGGATCTTTGCACGCTCTTCAGGCCAGCATATATCGCAGCATGTACAGGGCAACCTGTACACCAGTTGATTGGCACCTGAAAGGCGGGACCAAAGAGCCAAAGATCAACCCCGCAAGCACAACTAGGCGAGACAATTGTTCCGGCTCCGAATGGGGATATTAGTGTGCAACAATATTCCACCCTAGAGAGCACTAGCGTCTTGAAAACTATCATCATTGGTACGGCCTCCCTTGTTTGGAAGGTTCTTCTTATCCAACCTGACATATATCTTGCAGTCGTGACGGCTACTTTATTGTGCAGGCGATGAGTCACAATAACGTGGCTAAAGTATGCTGACCAGACCACACACTAGAAGGTGAAGGGACGACGACGTTTCGGTCCGTCCTGGACCATTCTCAAGTCGATTGTGCTAATCACCTACTTTAGTGTGTTCTTTAAAGGTAAGGTCTTCCGACATGATCACTCCTAGACCCTTTACGCTGCTTCTTCGTTTTATAGTGTAATTTGACCGCGTTTTATATATGGTCTTCAATAAACAATTAGACTATGATGACCAAACCGCACACCGGAAGATGTAGAGACAACGACATTTCGCTCCATCCTGGACCATTAGCAAATTGATTGTGGATTATCAAGTAGACTAGTTCGTGCAAGGAGTGCCGGACCAACCGGGCTGTGGTGGATATGTGGGCCTGCGGGCCGCTCCAAGCAACAGTCTGTTGGACCAAACTCTCACAAGTCAAGCCTGGCCTCGGGCCGGGCTTGGGGAGTAGAACAACTCCCAGAACCCCATCAAGCAGGTATTCTCCAGGACGCGAGGGACGGGAAGGGAGGCGAGGGACAGGGAGGGACAGGGAAGGACAGGGAGGGACAGGGAGGGACAGGGAGGGACAGGGAGGGACAGGGAGGGAGGGAGGCGAGGGACAGGGAGGGAGAGAGAGAGTCCAGGTGGGGGCAGTAAGAGAAGCAAGAGCCACACACGGGGAGGAACATTAGCAGTCGCCGTCACCAGCGGTCGTGGGAACCTCGGCAGCACAGTTTTACACGCTTTATGTCAAGTAATAATATATCTCACCGCAACACAAACGACTTCCGCCCCTAACGACCAGGGAGCCAGGCAGGCGGGGCGGGGGGGGGGGTAAGGGGGCAGGGGGGAGGGGGGGGGAGAAGCCGGCCAAGGTGAGCATGGAGGAAGGACATGTACCCCCCCCCCCTCCCCCACCCCCCCAACCCCCCAGACTTACCCAAGATACCTTTTTTGAGGGGGGTACCTTTGGCTTTTGTTGGTTCCGGGGGTCAGTGCGCCCGCGGCCCCGTCTTTTTCCGCCTGGTGTTTGCCTGCAGGGTTACACCAGACTATTGGTGCTTGCAGCCCACATTTCCCCACTGGCGCCATAGTTGATCACGTATCGTTATGTAGATGTTATTAAGTTTCTTTTTGAGGGGCACAATTAGGAGTCCGTTGGTAATTACCTGTTTTATATACGGGATCTTTATGGTTACAGGTATGAGTGAGTGTGTCTGGAGGAGCAGGCGCCCAGGTGTACACACAAGGTGTAAGACACGGGGGCAGGAAGCCTCGCCACACGTGGTCAAGAAGCCTCGCCACACGTGGTCAAGAAGCCTCGCCACACGTGGTCAAGAAGCCTCGCCACACGTGGTCAAGAAGCCTCGCCACACGTGGTCAAGAAGCCTCGCCACACGTGGTCAAGAAGCCTCGCCACACGTGGTCAAGAAGCCTCGCCACACGTGGTCAAGAAGCCTCGCCACACGTGGTCAAGAAGCCTCGCCACACGTGGTCAAGAAGCCTCGCCACACGTGGTCAAGAAGCCTCGCCACACGTGGTCAAGAAGCCTCGCCACACGTGGTCAAGAAGCCTCGCCACACGTGGTCAAGAAGCCTCGCCACACGTGGTCAAGAAGCCTCGCCACACGTGGTATATGGGTAGAATGTACAAAATATAGAATGTGGTACAGAAACTTTACCCACATTTCATTCTATTGGAATTCAAGAGGACATATAAGCCGAAACAGCGTAACCTAACCTGTCCTAAGATTAACCTTACACAATATTAGGCTGTTGTTGTTATAGATTAAGCTACTCGGAACAAGTTCCAAGTAGCACGGGCTATGGTGAGCCCGTAGTGGACTTACCTGGCACAGGAGCGGGGCTGTGTGTGGATTGTGATGAGGAATTGATTGATAAAGATTGAGCCACCCAAAAGGTGGCACGGGCATGAATAGCCCGTAAGTGGTGGCCCTTTTGAGCCATTACCAGTATCAAGAGCTGATACTGGAGATCTGTGGAGGTGCGACTGCACCCTGCGTGACGGGAGATGTCTCCCGGACCAAATGGTGACCAGATGGACTGACGAGAAAGATTGATTGATTGATAAAGATTAAGCCACCCAAGAGGTGGCACGGGCATGAATAGCCCGTAAGTGGTACAATTTTTTTCTTTTTTTTTCCCAGTGTTCTGAGGTTGCATTTAACCATCAAGCTGTTATCGTGGGGGAGGATACTGCTTCAGTCTTTATGAGGGTGTCCAGCTGCTGCTGACGAGAAAGTAGATGCAGGCAATAAATAGGCTAGAGAGGGGTGAGGAGCGTAGTAGAGGAGATAGTAGTATCATCTCATCGCTCTCTCTCTCTTCTCTTTCCAAACACGCCCACCGTGTCTATATTAAAACCTGTGTTTAGACCCCCCGAGAGAGACGGGAGACATCTCCCGTCACGCAGGATGCAGTCGCACCTCCACAGATCTCCAGAATCATCTATTGATACTGGTAATGGCTCAGAAGGGCCGCCACTTACGGGCTATTCATGCCCGTGCCACCTTTTGGGTGGCTTAATCTTCATGAATCAATCAATCTACCCCCAAGACTTGCACCAGTACTATTAAGACGAGGGATGTGCTGGTAACTGGACGACGGAAGACATCTCCCGTCCACGAGGCTCACCATAGCCCATGCTACTTGCCCCGCTCCTGTGCCAGGTAAGTTACGGGTTCACCATAGCCCGTGCTACTTGGAACTTGTTCCGAGTAGCTGAATCTATAACAACAACAACATGGTAACTGGAGGCACAGATGAGCCATCCCAACACGCCCTGATGCTCGCCACCTACCTTGGTTTAAGAGCTCTCCTCGCCGCACCTGCCATGATAAACGACTACATTAATATATCTAATGAAAACATATATGTTAGTCGATATACAGATAGACACATCAGCAAAAATGAACGAAAATGAAACGCAAATTTCAAACGTTTTCGGTTTTCAATACATTATCAAGGCATGCAGACAGATATGTTCTTTTAGGTTCAGCTACTCGGAACAAAGAGGTCCAAGAAGCACGATAACGTCCTAAATTTATATTTCATTTTCCTGCGTAGATACTTATGCAGAAAAAATCACATGTTTTTATGTGATTATTCTTACACCAATATATATAGATAATGTATACGTATATATAGTACTTATTCAACAACTGCCGTCAGCACACAGTTTGGGTTCGAACCCCTGCACGACTGTTACATTCTCCAGCATTCATCGGAAAGGTTGATGATATTCTGGAGAGATATAAGAATTTTGCACCAAGATTGTAATCTTTTTGTTGAAGAAAAATTCAACTCAACATTCAATTCAACAATTCAATTCAATTCATTCATTCAAATGAAAAATTCAATTCAACATTCAAATGTTGAATGTAATCTTTTTGTTGAAGAAAAATTTGCATGTCTTGCAAATTGTCTATACAATATACCTAAGTCATAAAAGTATTTGTGTATACGTCTGATACCATACTACTTGTGTAAAGGAGGAAATGTATATGTTTATCTCTCAGAATGTTGGGTAATATGTTTATTGTTTGTGATGTGTGTTTATATATGTATGAACACAATGTACTGAACGAGGTGAGAATAGCTTGAGCTACCTCATCCCTTTGTGTGTATTTTACCTCAATAAACTTATTTCAATCTCCAGCATGTACACACGTACTCTCCAGGAAGAGTTCCTCCGGTACAACAGAGCATGGAATTTAACATTTGGGATAATTACACAAATCTCTACTCCTGAACAAGCGTCAAACCGGAGGGGACAGGGCTCTGTGGTCGGGGTCATACAGTTCTTGAGTGATATATATGGCTTGGGGACCACTCAATCTTTCTTTTACATTTATAGGCTCTGAGCAGCCCCACCATGCACCAGGATTTGATGAAAAACTGACACATGATTGCGCCACGGGAGTTGCTGGTGGATGGTTAGTCATGTAGCTTAGCTAATAGCCTCCAGGACTAACCAGTCCGTATAGGGAATCGCTAATGAAGTGGTTATAGTATTGTGTACCCCTTGCACATATACAGATAAGAAAGAGAGCTGCACACTTACAGAGATAAGGACACACAGCAGCACACTTAGAGTGATAAGGACACAGATCTGCACACTTACAGATAAGGACACACAGCTGCACACTTACAGATAAAGACATAGCTGTACACTTAAGGAGATAAGGACACAGAAAAAGAGTGCCACATTAGAGCCATAATCTACACACACACACATCACCAACAACCTAAGTCACTGAACATCACCAGACACCCCCAGTAGCGCCACCTTACACACACACACATCACCAACAACACAGTCCTTAACCCACACACCTGGGAATTGTGTGTGTTTACCTGAGTGAAAGACTTGTAATAGAGCGGTTGTGATGAGAGGGCGGGAGGCGGCGGCGTGTCATCAGAGCTCCACCCCCACGCATACATTATCCCCCCCCTCTCTCCCTCACTCACTCACTCACTTCCCCACACCACACACGCTGAGGGAGGGAGGGAGGGAGGAGAGGGGAGGGAGGAGAGGGGAGAGAGAGAGGGGAGAGAGAGAGGGGAGAGAGAGAGGGGAGAGAGAGGGGAGAGAGAGGGGGGGGGAAAGAGAGAGGGGAGAGAGAGAGAGAGAGAGAGAGAGAGAGAGAGAGAGAGAGAGAGAGAGAGAGAGAGAGAGAGAGAGAGAGAGAGAGAGAGAGAGAGAGAGAGGGAGAGGGAGAGGGAGAGAGAGAGAGAGAGAGGGAGAGGGAGAGAGAGAGAGAGAGAGAGAGAGAGAGAGAGAGAGAGAGAGAGAGAGAGAGAGAGAGAGAGAGAGAGAGAGAGAGAGAGAGAGAGAGAGAGAGAGAGAGAGAGAGAGAGGGGGGGGAGAGAGAGAGGGGGGGAGAGAGAGAGGGGGGGGAGAGAGAGGGGGGGGGGGGAGAGAGAGGGGAGAGAGAGGGGAGAGAGAGGGGAGAGAGAGAGAGAGAGAGAGAGAGAGAGAGAGAGAGAGAGAGAGAGAGAGAGAGAGAGAGAGAGAGAGAGAGAGAGAGAGAGAGAGAGATATCCTCTCAATGCTTGCTGATGCTAAAATTATGACAAGGAATAAGACAGGAAAACAACAAGAGACTACAAGATGACCTGGACAGACTGAAGGAATGGTCCAACAAATGGCTACTAGAGTTTAACTCAATCAAGTGTAAAGTGATGAAGGATGTAGGGAGCAGGCCAAACACAAAGTACCACTTGAGAGATGAAATCCTTCAGCTATCATGAAGAGAGAGAAAGATCTGGGGATTGATACCATGCCAAACCTGCCCCCTGAATATCATCAGCGGCATATACAAGGCTGGCCAACATAAGAACTGCCTTTAGAAACTTGTGTAAGGAATAATTCAGAATCTTGTACGCCTCATATGGCAGGCCAATACTGGAGTACTGTATGTGACTCCAGCGTGGAGGCCATATCTACTCAAACACAAAAAGAGCTTGGAAAAAGTTCAGAGGTATGCTACAAGGCTAGTCCCCGAGCTGAGAGCCATGAGCTACAAGGAAAGACTGTTGGAACTAAACCTCATGACACTGGAAGACAGATGAGTTCCGAGAGACATGATCACCTATACACAATTCTCAAAGGAATTAACAGGGCGGATAAAGACAAACTATTTAGAACGAGTGGTACGCGAACAAGGATACAGGTTGAAACCTAGTACCCAAATGAGCCAAAGGGACGTTAGAAAGAACTTTTTTCTGTCAGAGTAGCTAACAAATAGAATGTATTGGTTAGTGACGTGGAGGAGGCAGTCTTAATACATTTACAAATTTATTTTAATTTTTATTTATTTATATACAAGAAGGTACATTGGGTTTACGAGAGTACATGACATTGGTGATCTTACAGTCTTGCAAGGCCACTAACAAGCATAGCGTTTCGGACAGATGTATATAATATATCCGATCTAATCATATATTGAGATCAGATTGAGCCCAATAGGCTCAGGAATCTATACACCAGTTGACAGACAGTTGAGAGGCGAGACCAAAAGAGTCGACGCTCAACTAGGTGAGTACTGTGCGAGTGTGCACACACACACAGATGGCGGAGCGTGAGCGAGCAAGAGAAGAGCCAATTACATGAGCCTCCCATAAACCAGGTTTCTGGCGGGCACCGGTCATAAAACATGGGCATAATTGCAGGATTGACTTCACTATTTCACGAGATGTTTTTAACACCTCATAACTTTTTTGGCTTACAACCTAATTACCACGACTTCTTCTAGTACATATAACTTTTTTCTATACGACTTATACATGCAGGCGATGAGTCACAATAACGTGGCTGAAGTATGTTGACCAGACCACACACTAGAAATTGAAGGGACGACGACGTTTCGGTCCGTCCTGGACCATTCTCAAGTCGATTGTGAAACGTCGTCGTCCCTTCAATTTCTAGTGTGTGGTCTGGTCAACGACTTATACATTTTCTA
The DNA here is from genome assembly GCF_040958095.1 of Procambarus clarkii. Taxonomy (NCBI): domain Eukaryota; kingdom Metazoa; phylum Arthropoda; class Malacostraca; order Decapoda; family Cambaridae; genus Procambarus; species Procambarus clarkii. Next base: position 47,944,971 of record NC_091166.1, on the reverse strand, counting down.
CGATTTGGCCTCAATATAATATTTTTTTTACTTTCAATCTGTTCCAAATTAGTGTTTTCTTTGTAAAAAAATATAACATGGCATTCACAGATCTATGAGAAAAAAACCTTTAAGCTTAAGATAAATAACTAAATAACAAAAAAAGAACAGAGAACAGAGAGAACGTCAGCCCCGGCCACCAGCCAGCCTCAGGTCTGGAAAAGAACAAGTAGAACAGGAAGCAGACGAAATAAGGAGCAATACACAATAAATAAGGAGATATAAAAAGCTGTAGCTTGGAAATGTTCGGGACATGAAGACGTGTTGTTACAACACGTGTAGATAACTCTACACGTGTTGTTACAACACGTGTAGATAACTCTACACGTGTTGTTACAACACGTGTAGATAACTCAACACGTGTTGTTACAACACGTGTAGATAACTCTACACGTGTTGTTACAACACGTGTAGATAACTCTACACGTGTTGTTACAACACGTGTAGATAACTCTACACGTGTTGTTACAACACGTGTAGATAACTACACGTGTTGTTACAACACGTGTAGATAACACTACACATGTTGCTACAACACGTGTAGATAACACGTGTCTCATTAGATTACCAGTTAACTTCCGCAACTATATATATTGAGCTGTCAAGTGTCCATTATGTACCTCGAACTTGCTCATTAAGTACCACTTGCTAGTTAAGTGTCCATTATGTACCTCAAACACCTAATATCCTCTTAGCAGAGGCTTTGATATTTTTTTTTCCAAAAAAACCTATACAAAACTGGCCTTCCCACCAGGCTGTGATGGGTGGCGGTGTGAACACTATGATTGAACCCGACCCTCCTCACGCCACACCACCACCTCGCACTTTATATATATTATACCTGCAACCTTTAAATTCCGACGGGCTCACCATAGCCCGTGCTACTTGCCCCGCTCCTGTGCCAGGTAAGTTACGGGCTCACCATAGCCCGTGCTACTTGCCCAGCTTCTGTGTCTGTGCTACTTGGAACTTGCTCCGACTAGCTGAATCTATAACAACTTTAAATTCCAATAACTTGATCCACAAGTTACTGTCCCGGTCCTGTGCCAGGTAAGTCCACTACGGGCTCACCATAGCCCGTGCTACTTGGAACGTTTTCTTCCCAGCAGCTGAATCTAACACAACAACAGCAACTTTAAATTCGGACGTTACGGGCTATTCATGCCCGTGCCACCTCCTGGTTGGCTTAACCTTAATCAATCACTCACTCAATCAATCAAATTCGGACAGAAGAGACTGTTTGGGAATGAGCTGGGGACCAATTCATACCTTGAGCAGGTTTTTGCCCAGGAGAGAAAAGAAGCCATTAACGCGAGACGACCACAAAGGTCACAAGGGTGTCACAGGTGAAGCCATCCGGGGCGGGAAGGGCACACGCCTTCCCTCGCTATAGAGGTGAAATTATATCATTAAAATGCACACATTCCCCTTTGTGGAATGCGCTTCTGTACCTTATAAACCGGTTTACACGACCGCAGTCAGTTATGGGGCGGCCAGTTACCAACCTGGCCACCATAGTCCAACATTTACTGTTGTTGTTGTTAAAGATTTAGCTACTCAGGACGAAGTGTCCATGTAGCACAGGCTATGGTGAGCCCGTAAGGCAACATTTACTGTTGCCTTTCGATTATATAGACATGCTGAACAGATACGCAGTGGGAATACACGCATCGAGAGGTGTATCACGGCCACTTTTCGCTATATATGCATAGTTTAATATATACATATACATAGCTTACTTTAGTCCTGGACTAATAAGTATACGGACTACCGTATACATACTGGCTGGGAAGCTGATTGGTGAAGATTAAGCCACCCAAAAGGTGGCACGAGCATGAATAGCCCGTAAGTGGTGGCCCTTTTGAGCCATTACCAGTATCAGTAGATGATACTGTAGATCTGTGAAGGTGCGACTGCACCCCGCGTGACGGGAGATGTCTCCCGTGCTGGGAAGCTAATGTGGCGGCCTTAATAACCCTCCCGAGCTTGGTAGCCGTCGAGTGCCTCACCAAACCAAGAATCCAAAATAAACATTACGGGCGCGTAACGGCAGAATGAAGGGTGAGAAACATTGAGGCTCCCTCGGCAAGTGTCCAGGGGCCAGATTCATGAAAGCACTTACGCAAGCACTTACGAACGTGTACATCTTTCCTCAATCTTTGACGGCTTTGGTTACATTTATTAAAGAGTTTACAAGCGTGAAAACTTCCCATTCATCTGTTGTTATTGTTATAAACAGCCTCCTGGTGTTTCGGAGCTCATTAACTGTTTAATAATATGAAACAAAGCCGCCAAAGATTGAGAAAAGATGTACAGGTTCGTAAGTGCTTTCGTGAATCTGGCCTCAGGCAGGTGTTACGGGAAGTTTCTTTTATCGTGTTATTGCGTCGCATCAGAGTATAAGTAGTGGTACTTAAGAGTAATGCTTTCCTACTAAATGTTACAGGGGGAACGACTTTAACAACCATGCAGGTTGTTAACGACCCACACGGCGTGGCTCGTCCCGTGGCGGGAATTCTGTTGGCCAATCAGAATCACCGGGCGAGGCAATGAGTACAGGTCAGAACCTGGGTAGGACAGTACTCTACACTCTTCCTCCCTGTCGACATGGCCTAGTTGTGTGACCAGCCGTATGGCGACATTGTGACGAGGTGATCCACTCTCTTCTGAACTACGACCCGTGGAAGATGGTGACTGTCAACGCCGTGGGGGGTGTTAGACATCTACCGTCGACATCAGGATAATAATATTGAGCCACGAGAAGGTAGAAAAGTTCTACAGACGCTTGCGTTAGCTGTATGTATATACCGTCGTGTCAGTGTAGTTGGCCGAGGGTCTCAAGAACTGTCTTGCTATTACGTAGTGGATACAGGCAAGAGAAGTAAAAGGGTTCGGAAGAGAACCGTTATCACTATTGAGTAATACTGCTGTTATTGTACTTTGTGTGTGTGTGGATATATAGATATATAGATGTCGTACCTAGTAGCCAGAACGCACTTCTCAGCCTACTATGCAAGGCCCGATTATCCTAATAAGCCAAGTTTTCCTGAATTAATTTATTTTCTCAATTTTTTTTTCTTATGAAATGATAAAGCTAACCATTTCATTATGAGGTCAATTTTTTTTTATTGGAGTTAAAATTAACGTAGATATATGACCTAACCTTATAGGTTAGGTAGTCGAAAAAACATTATTTCATGAAAACTTGGCTTATTAGGCAAATCGGGCCTTGCATAGTAGGCTGAGAAGTGCGTTCTATCTACTAGGTACGACATAGATATATATAGATATATATAGATATATATAGATATATATATCTCTATCTATACATTATATGTAGTGTCTCGTAATTTGTATATATAACGACATATAAGATACCCACGTTTTTGGGGTAATAAATAAATATCCATGATAAAATTTTACCTATATTTTATTGTCCTTAGTCAGGGCTCGGTTATGTACGTGTCGCACCTGACAACAGGTCACTCAGGTTTCCTCCTCCTCAGTAAAGTCGGAGACGACTACATTCGGATAACACCAGACTCGTCTATAAACTATAGTTATCGGAGTAATTTATACGCTAGAAAAGAATAAATTTAAATGTGTTGGGCTATGTAATGGACAGTTCGGTCCCAACACAGGCCAACAATACTGCTCCCTCTGGGCTAGTGTCTCCCTGGGACACCACCACCTGGAGCACCCATCCCGCCCTCTCAAAAAAGCACCTGGTTTTTTGTTAACACTGGACAAGGACTAGCAGTATTGTCACAGGCTTAGTGAGCCGCAATGACCGTTGTCCGCTGGTTTCACAAATATTAACCAACCTTAATGTGACAAGTTTCGCAGTAGAAATACTGATAACGCAGTGTCCTCCCCGTGGTCTCCCCTCACCATATGCCCTTCACCATCCCTCACCATATGGCCCCCCTTCACCATCCATCCCTCATCATACCTTTGTATTATCTACATCAATGACTAGAGTAACAATATTACAAACCAGATCATGAAATTTACAGTTGGCATTAAAATTTATGGTAAATTTGGACATGAAAATGATATCGAGGCCTTGCAAAGAGATCTATTACACGAATGATCGTAAGGCTGGAAAATGTTTTTTTTAATACGAAAAAAATACAAAACCTTGGCTGTAGGGCACAATAATGAACACACAACTATTACATAAACACTACCAGGCAGCAGATTGAAGGTCCTAAGAGCCTTGATCCACCAATCAAAAAATATTTAGATAAGTTCTTGCAGAAGTGCAGGATCAACCGAGCTGTAGTGGATATGTGGACCTGCGAGCCGCTCCCAGCAACAGCCTGTTGGACCAAGTTATCGCAAGTCGAGCCTGGCCCCAGGCCGGGCTCGGAGTAGAACTCTAAAAACCCTCTCCAGGTAATCATTGAAAGTTGCACAAGTAGGAGACACAGTAGAAAGGCCAACCCAAACTCTTGGGAACAGCCAAACGAAACTTTTTGACTTCAGGGAAAAAAGAGCGATTATTAAACTGTATAAATGTCTGGTGTGTCTCCTTTTGGATGACTGTATCCAAGCATAGACCTCGTCTTCAGAAGGACATGTCTACTTTTGAGAAAGTACATCAGAGAAACACGCATTATTCCAGAACAAAGACAACTCTCATTCCAGGAAAGGTTGAGTACCACAGGACTAACACTGCAAATCAGCCATGGCGGAGCTGATCTTGTGGAAACGAGAGATGCTTTTTCACCCACACGGTAGGGTTATACACCCACGGACCCCCTACCCGCCCAAGCCGTATATACCAGCACATTACAGCAGTTCAGTTGGACAAAATTATCAACAAAATGTGATCTTTGGCAAGCCACCGGCCTCCTGTCCCCGTTGAGGCCGTTACATAGTGGCCTCTGACCTCTGGTAAATTTAGGTATTCGTCTAATTCACTCTTCATCTAACAAGAGAAAACTAATTATAAAGGACTATAAAATAGATTAAAGTCATGGCTAAGAAATATATATTTGTTAGTCTTGCTTTGGGAGGCTTTGTTCAAGATGGTTTAGATGTGGTGGTGTGGCGCGAGGCACATAGTGCACCAGGTGGGTGGAGGACCCCGACACCCACCACCCGCACCCTCTCCTCCTTCACTACTGCCCAACCACTTCACGTTTACCCCCCCCCCCCCTTTTCCCACCAACACACCCACTCTACACACCTACATGCTCCTCCTCCTGTCTTAACATTACCCACGAGTGTGTGTGTCACTGATGAGGACAGTGACCACCTAGCATCCACAGTATAGGTGGATGCTGAGGCTTGCGGCGTCTGGCATCTTCTCCATCTCCCAAACACGCGCCCGTATCCACACTCGTGCGATTTTTTCTCTTAAACAATTTATAAATTAAATGTTAATTATAAATCATTTAACACTTCCTAAAAGTGGACCACCAGTGGCAGAGCCGTGTGTAGATGCTCAGTGATGCAAGACCGTGAATATATATTGATCTAGAACATTGTTTTGGTGGTGTGTGGCAGGTCTGGGGCTCGCCACATCCCAGAACACACCACCACCACCATCTCCACACATTTGCCTCGTCTTTCAAGGTGTTTCGCTGCTGTTTCTTTCTACCAGGGTCCACTCTTGACCCCCGAGTCACTACACACTCCTTGTCCATCCACTCAGAGGCAAGTGTGGGAAGAAAGAGTAAAAAATTCCCACGCTAACCCATATTTTCCCAGGACTTTCAACCCACACTGAATGGGGCCGCACGCCCTGCCCTCTAGCGGATGCTTCACAAACTGTGCTGCCTATTTCCTTTAATTTTACCGTTATTACACGTCGAACAATAATTTTTTTTCATTCAAATAATCGCAAAACATCCAAGTACACGAAGGCAAACGGTCAATAAATGTGTACTTACCGAAATAAAGCCGCAAAATGCAAAATTCCCACCACCAAGGCCCGCGTTCTCACGGGAAGTTTGAAAACTTTTTGTTTACGCTCAGGACTATGGGAGCCTCTGGCTTGGTACAGGTCTCTCCTGGCCTCCGTGGCTGGCTCACGGCGCTCTCACTCCCCCCACAACACTTCAACACCCACCACTTATAGATTTCACAGGTCAACACTGCACACAGTGACGGCGTGAGTAATAACCAGCGGGTTTAGGGCGGCGGTGACTGACAGACACCACGACGATGGGGCTGGGTGAGTGTGTTCCATGTGCTGGGTACAGTGAGGGGGGAGTAGAGGGGGAGGGCTGGGGGGAAGTTACCGCTACTGTTCACTCGTCCTAACTAATATTTACACCGCTTGTGCCTCGCCTGGTTTACAGCTGGCGAGGACTGTCAATGGTTGTAAATCTAAGTGAAAAGCCTTAGCAAGAATGAGCGTGCGAGGTAAATATATCCCATATTATGGCCACAGACTTGGGCGCTGGGCATCTGCTCTCTGGGTGTCTCGTCCCGATGCCTGCCTTTGACACCGTCTTCACCTTCATATACATATTTCAACAAACATAGCTGCCCAAGTGATCCCAAATCTCCATACTCTCTTATGCCACTAAATTGGAAGGGAGATCCAATGGGAGTAGAGTGTGTGAGGAATGTGTGGGTGCGGGATGTAAGGCGAGGAAGCCAGGAGCGGTGAGTGGGGGAGGGATGCGAACACGGGTGCTGGTCGAGCCAGAAGGACCTCACCATTCACGACACTTGAGCAGCGACCTTAGTTATCAAATGTTGATACTGTCACGCTGCCTCTCACCTCCTCCCTCCCCGCCACCACCACCACACCGTCTTGTGTGTTCCTATGTCTTGTATGTTGTTGTCATGTGGTTTGTGTTGTGTGTTATGTTGTCGTGTGGTTTGTGTTGTATGTTGTCATGTGGTTTATGTTGTGTGGTGTATGTTGTCATGTGGTTTGTGTTGTGTGTTGTCATGTGGTTTATGTTGTGTGGTGTATGTTGTCATGTGGTTTGTGTTGTATGTTGTCATGTGGTTTATGTTGTGTGGTGTATGTTGTCATGTGGTTTGTGTTGTGTGTTGTATGTTGTCGTGTGGTGTATGTTGTCGTGTCTTGTATGTTGTCGTGTGGTGTATGTTGTCATGTGGTTTATGTTGTGTGGTGTTGTGTTGTATGTTGTCGTGTCTTGTATGTTGTGTGGTGTATGTTGTCGTGTCTTGTATCATGTGGTGTATGTTGCCATGTGTTGTGTGTTTTGTGATGAACTGTATGCTCCGAGATGGGTGTGTAGTTGCGAATATGTTGTGTTGCGAGATATTACAGGACGAAGTTTAAAGAAAACAGTTTTTTACCGTTGTAAATCAAGTGTCCCAAGTGATTTATTGAACAATCAACCACAGAAGGTGATTGTGGTGCTTTTAAAATGCTAATCTAACCTACATATATTTACGTCTGTCCTACATAAACAGTGTTCGATGTAAGTTCTTTTGTACATATGATTGTTTTGTAAAAAAAAAATGACATTGTAAAAAAATTACCATTACATTTATGTCAGACCCAGGCAGGTCTGGCATAAGGGGGGAGGGCTTGACAGCTGAGTGGACAGCGCTTCAGATTCGTAGTCCTGAGGTTCCGGGTTCGATCCCAGGTGACGGCGGAAACAAATGGGCAGAGTTTCTTTCACCCTGATGCCCTTCTTACCTAACAGTAAATAAATACCTGGGAGTTAGACAGCTACTACGAGCTGCTTCCTGGGGAGGAAGGGGGGGGGGTGTAACAAAAAGGAGACCTGGTCGAGGACCGGGCCGCGGTGACGCTAAGCCCCGAAATCATCTCAAGATAACCAAGATCATGCGATCTCTATTTCTTTTCTCTTCCTGTGACGTAACGTTTAATTCATACCTATCAGCTCTGGGACTAGTCCCCTGGGGCCAGATTCACGAAAGCACTTACGAACCTGTACATCTTTTCTCAATCTTTGGCGGCTTTGTTGACCATTATTAAACAGTTAATGAGCTCCGAAGCACCAGGAGGATGTTTATAACAATAACAACAGTTGATTGGCAAGTTTTCATGCTTGTAAACTGTTTAATAATTGTAACCAAAGCCGTCAAAGATTGAAGAAAGATGTACACGTTCGTAAGTGCTTGCGTAAGTGCTATCGTGAATCTGGCCCCTGGCTTTCCTCTCAACTTTCTCCAGTTTGGTTTTGATTAACGAAGTGTTGCCTCTATCTTGGTGCTATCTTAAATGATATATAACATTCTGAACGACTCTGTTCAGCGCCGTAAAGACAGTTCTTATATTAACCAACCTTCCGTACGCAGCTGATGATATTGTGATGTGGGCTTCTGGTGACGGGTTCCTGTAATATCAACCCCCCCTAAAACCTGTCTCATTTTACCAGGAGTTTCTCTGCCAGGTGATGCCTTGTGTTGAACTCTAGTGTCTCTTGAGAGACCCTATACTCCCCTTTTGTCCACGTCATCCTGTAATTTCTTGTAATTTTCCATCATATTTAACTTCATTATTGTTGTGACGTAGACGAACACTAAGAGGAAGGAACTAATCCCCCATAGGAGGTCGTTCACATAATTCATTGTGTCGGGGACAGGAAGCCAGAGTGTATTCACACACTTTTGGGTTTTTTCAAGAACCCCAACGTTGAATTACCGCCCCCGCCCTGGATGCCACCCCACAACAAGCTGACTAACTCCTGAGGACTTACCCCACTGTTAATTTAAATGAACAGGTCATTAGGTTTAAGGAAATGTGCCCAACCATTTGTCCCGCCCGGGATTCGAACCCAGAATTCTCGACTGTGCGTCGAGAACGAACCCGACTGTACTATCAGGACCCATTAAAGACATAGAATAGGGTAGGGCCCTCCCAGTCTAACTATTGTGGGACGCTTCTGGTAGTATCCCCCATCACTCTGGGGTCTCTCCTCTCACTGTGACTGGTGTGCTGTAGGTGTGTGTGTCTAGTGTGCTGTAGAGTGTGCCTGGTGTGGTGTAGTGTGTTGGTGTGTTTGGTGTACTCACCTAGTCGTACTCAGTTGTGCTTGCGGGGGTTGAGTTTTGGCTCTTTGGTCCCGCCTCTCAACCGTCAATCAACTGACGTACAGATTCCTGAGCCTACTGGGCTCTATCATATCTACATCTGAAACTGTGTATGGAGTCAGCCTCCACCACATCACTGCCTAATGCATTCTATCTGTTAACTACTCTGACACTGAAAAAGTTCTTTCTAACGTCCCTGTGGCTCATTTGATTACTCAGTTTCCACCTGTGTCCCCTTGTTCGCGTACCATCCGTGTTGGTTTATTTTTATTTACCCTGTCAATTCCTCTGAGAATTTTGTAGGTAGTGATCATGTCTCCTCTTACTGTCTTCCAATGTAGTAAGGTGCATTTCACCCAGCATTTCGTCGTAACTCATGCCTCTTAGTTCTAAGACTAGCCTAGTGGCATACCTCTGAACGTTTTCCAGCTTCGTCTTGTACTCACCTAATTGTGCATGCGGGGGTTGAGCTCTGACTCTTTGGTCCCGTTGTGTGTTTCGTTGTCCCTTTGGTCCTCTTTGGTTGTGCTTGACAAGGTACGGGCTCCATGCTGGGGCTGCATACTCCACGATTGGTCTTACATATGTGGTATACAAGGTTCTGAATGATTCCTTACACAGGTTCCTGAAGGCAGTTCTGATGTTAGCCAGCCTCGCATAGGCCGCTGATGTTATTCTTTTTTATGTGGGCTTCAGGAGACAGGTTTGGTATGATATCAACTAGTTCTTTCTTTCTGTCCGTTTCATGAAAGACTTCATCTCCCATTCGGTATCCTGTGTATGGCCTGTTTCCACCGCCTAGTTTCATTATCTTACATTTACTGGGGGTTGAACTTTAGTAGCCATTTGTTCGACCATAAATTCAGTTTGTTAAGGTCATCTTGTAGCCTCATACTATCTTCCTCCGTCTTAATCCTCCTCATAATTTTTGCACCATCAGCAAACAATGAGAGGAACGATTCTATACCCTCTGGGAGATCATTTACATATATCAGAAACAGTATAGGCCCAAGGACTGGCCCCTGTGGGACTCCACTGATAGCGCCTCGCCAATCTTAGGCCTCACCCCTTACAGTGACTCGCTGTCTTCTGTTACTTAGATACTCCCTTATCCAATGGAGTACCTTCCCTTTCACTCCTGCCTGCATCTCCAGCTTCTGCACTAGTCTCTTGTGTGGTACTGTGTCAAAGGCTTTCTGGCAATCCAGAAATATGCAGTCTGCCCACCCCTCTCTTTCTTGCCTGATTTGTGTTGCATGATCATAGAATTCAATTAATCCTGTGAGGCATGACGTGCCATCCCTGTACCCATGTTGATGTTGTCACAAAGTTCCTTCGCTCCTGATGTTCCACTAGCTTTTATCGCACAATCCTCTCCGCCAACTTGCATGGTACGCAAGTTAGGGACACTGGCCTGTAGTTCAGTGCCTCCTTTTTATCCCCCTTCTTGAATATCAGGACTACATTTGCCGTCTTCCAAATTTTTTGGCAGTTCACCTGTTACCAGTGATTAGTTATACACTACAGAGAGTGGCAGGCACAGTGCCTCTGCTCCTTCCTTTAGTATCCATGGAGATATTCCATCCGGGCCTATAGCCTTTGTCATATCCAACACTAGCAAAAGCTTCCTTAGATCACTGGTAATCCCAAACTCCTCTAGTGGTGCCTGGTTAACTATTCCTTCTCTTATCTCTGGAACGTCTCCTTGCTCTAGTGTGAAGATCTCCTAGAATTTATTATTGAGTTCTCGCACTTGTGTAGAGTGAGGGTGTGTCAGGTGTGGTGTAGGCGTGTCAGATGTGATGTAGAGTGTGTGTCAGGTGTGGTGTAGAGTGTCAGGTGTGTGTGTCAGGTGTGGTGCACAGTGTAGGTGTGGTTGAGACCGATGTGGGGGTGAATTTACATAGTGTAGCAGAGTATTTACCTGTAGTCGATTTCGAAAGTTGTACTCGCCAAACAAGGCTTGGAGCCAAGTGATTACCCGCTCCGTAAAGGCTGCTACTTGCAGGGACCCGCAGGCCAACATATTCAATAAACCCGCGTAATACGGCACTTCCTGTACCCATTTGTCCAACTGACTCGTGAAAACGTCCACGTTCATTTGGGCAATATTTCTTATACTTGGTGGAAGGGACGTAAATAATGGTTTGAAAACAGGGTTGTTGATTTATGGAACACATTACCGGGTAACACGACAGGCACTGGATTGTTTCAAGCGTAGGTTAGACCTATGTATGAGTTTGGGGTGGATTTAAATAGGACTCGAGTAGGACTATGCCTTCTGCAATTACTTTTATTGTTCTTATGTGGAGTTGTGATATTCATGCACTGTAATATCAGTGGTCATTCCTTGTTATTTTGTCGTACAAACTTTGGATGTGACCTTGCAGTATCTTCCATGTGTACATTATGTGATGCCTTTCTCGTCACCTTAAATACTTGGAGACCGTTCCAGTAATTTTGGTGTTGCTGGGTCCAGGTTATCTTGAGGTTATCTTGAGATGATTTCGGGGCTTTTTAGTGTCCCCGCGGCCCGGTCCTCGACAATCCTTCTCTGCTGTGGACTCCCATGGTACTATGTTCTGCCTGTCATCCTACAGTAGTTTGCTGTGTATTTACCTAGTTGTGCTTGAGGGGGTTGAGCTCTGGTAGTTTGGTCCCGCCTCTCAACTGTCAAACAACTAATGTACAGGTTCCTGAGCCTACTGGACTCTATCATATCTACACGTGAAGCTGTGTATGGTGTCAGCCTCCACCACATCACTTCCTAATGCATTCCATTTGTCTACTACTCTGACACTGAAAAAATTCTTTCTAACGTCTCTATGGCTCATTTTGGCACTCAATTTCCACCTGTGTCCCGTAGTGTGTGTGCCCTTTGTGTTAAATAGTCTGTCTTTATCTACCCAATCAATTTCTCTGAGAATCTTGTATGTGGTGATCATGTCCCCTCTAACTCTTCTATCTCCCAGTGACGTGAGGTTTAATTCCCGAAGTCTCTCCTCATAGCTCATACCTCTCAGCTCGGGTACTAGTCTGGTGGCAAACCTTTGAACCTTTTCCAGTTTAGTCTTATGCTTGACTAGATATGGACTCCATGCTGGAACCGCATACTCTAGGATTGGTCTGACATATGTGGTGTACAAAGTTCTGAAAGATTCCTTACACAAGTTTCTAAAGGCCGTTCTTATGTTAGCCAACCTGGCATATGCCGCTGATGTTATCCTCTTGATATGGGCTTCAGGGGACAGGTCTGGCGTGATATCAACCCCCAGGTCTTTCTCTCTCTGACTCTTGAAGCATTTCATCTCCCAAATGATACCTTGTATCTGGTCTCCTGCTCCCTACACCTATCTTTATTACTTTACATTTGCTTGGGTTAAACTCTAACAGCCATTTGTTCGACCATTCCTGCAGCTTGTCCAGGTCTTCTCGAAGCCTCAAGCTGTCCGCCTCTGTCTTAATCCTTCTCATAATTTTGGCGTCGTCAGCAAACATTGAGAGGAATGATTCTATACCCACTGGGAGATCATTTACGTATATCAGAAACAGGATAGTCCGAGTATAGAGCCCTGTGGGACTCCACTGGTGACTTCACGCCAATCTGAGGTCTCACCCCTCACTAACTCTCTGCTTCCTATTGCTTAGGTACTCCCTTATCCACTGGAGCGCCCTACCAGTTACTCCTGCCTGTTTCTCCAGCTTATGCATCAGTCTCTTATGAGGTACTGTGTCAAAGGCTTTCCGACAATCCAAAAAAAATGCAGTCCGCCCATCCTTCTCTTTCTTGCTTAATCTTTGTCACCTGATCGTAGAATTCTAGTAAGCCTGTAAGGAAAGATTTACCCTACCTAAACGCATGTTGATGGTTTGTCACGAAGTCCCTTCTCTCCAGATGTGTTACCAGGTTTTTTTCTCACGATCTTCTCCGTCACCTTGCATAGTATACAAGTTAAGGACACTGGCCTCTAGTTCAGTGCCTTTTGTCTGTCCCCCTTTTTGTATATTGGGACTACATTAGCCGTCTTCCATATTTCTGGTAGGTCTCCAGTGACTTACTATACACTATGGAGAGTGGCAAGCAAAGTGCACCTGCACACTCTTTCAATACCCATGGTGAGATTCCGTCTGGGCCAACAGCCTTTCTCACACTCAGATCACACAGATGCCTCTTGACCTCATTTCTTGCAATTTCGAACCCTTCCAAAGCCGCCTGGTTTACTGCCACCTCTCCTAGCGCAGTGACCTCACCTTGTTCTATTGTGAAGACCTCCTGGAACCTCTTGTCGAATTCTTCACACGCCGCTTTGTCATTCTCTGTGTACCTGTCCTCGCCTGCTCTAAGTTTCATCACCTGTTCCTTCACTGTCTTCTTCCTCCTGATGTGACTGTGTAGTAGCTTTGGTTCGGTCTTGGCTTTATTAGCTATATCCTTTTCATATTTTTTCTCAGCTTCTCTTCTCACACTAACATACTCATTCCTGGTTCTCTGGTATATCTCTCTCTGCTTTCTGGTGTTCTGTTATTTCGGACGTTCCTCCATGCCCTTTTGTTCAGTTCCTTTGTTTTCATACATGCCCTATTAAACCACGGATTCCTCTTTTGTTTCTCGGTGTGTGTGTGTGTGTGTGTGTGTGTACTCACCTAGTTGTGCTTGCGGGGGTTGAGCTCTGGCTCTTTGGTCCCGCCTCTCAACCATCAATCAACAGGTGTACAGGTTCCTGAGCCTACTGGGCTCTATCATATCTACACTTGAACTGTGTGTGTGTGTGTGTGTGTGTGTGTGTGTGCTCCCGTGCAGTGACTGGCGGCACCGGAAGACACTGCCGCACGCTATCAGCTGGGAGACGTAAACACATCCAGGAAATGTTCATGAGAGGGGGGGGGGTAGGCCGGGGTCATGTCAGCTAAATACCGCTTCCTTCATCTCTGGAGCCACCTGTCAGTCACGTCACACAACACACGGGCCCACCTGTCACGTCCCGTCACACCCCACCACACATACGGGGACCCAAACACGGCCACAAAGATGTCCAAAAGTGGTCGACGGGACCTCAAAGCACATCACACCACCACAAAGACAACTCCTTCAAGGAGGAAGATAAGTCTTGAAGTATCACTGTATATCACTATCATTGTCTTGGTGTCAAGGTCAGCTGGGCAAGATTCCGCGAACATTAATAATAAAGTAACATGTATCATTATAATCATTCTACATCTATTATACACAATCAATATATCGTATACCCATTGTCAACTTTCATGATACGAATATAATTATTGTTACCATACCATTACAGAATGGGGTATAATTAGGCTAGGGTATAATTGATATAAATTAAACTCATTTCAATTTAATAACACATAAGCTAACCTCCAGTTATAGGCCAGAACAGAAAACCTGACTGGACAACACCAGCCTATTCATGTCGGTTAGGAGTTTGGAATCATTGAAATGTCGTTACCAAAAAATTAAATAATGAAACTTTATACTCTCCTCTTACAAATGTTTACAAGCCTACTCTCTTAATGAACCGACAAGCTATAAGTACTGTACAGCTTGTGCAAGTACTACTGTATGTTGAGTACAACAATACAGAATAACTGATACACTACAGTTACTGCGATAATCAATCCCCTCCTCACCAGCCTCTCACAGTTCTTGATAAATTTATCTGAAATTCTGAAAATTTTCAATTCTGAAAGCCGGGGCTTTGGCCTGGGTTCGTCTCCTGGCCGGGGAGGAATGACTGGGCGCCAGTCCTTGACGGTACGCCTCTGTTCACCTTCTGTTCACATTCACGAGTAGTGAACGGGTACCTGGTTGTTAAACAATTTGGCGGGTCATATTCTAGGGAAAATTAGGATGAAGGACCTACCCGAAACGCTATGTGTGCTAGTGGCTCTACAAGAATGTAAGAACTCTTGAATATAACAAATATATATATATTATCCCCAGCCACTTCATCACTTGATTCAGTCATCGAAACGAAACCATGAGGATTATCCTCGGATGCCCTCCGTACAATTAAATTACTAACATGAGGAAGGAACTGAATATTTCATGTGTAAGTGTTCGTATCACTGAAATTAATGCTTTCATTTGTATCAAGATGTTTAGGCTGCCTCCAGCCTAACCCCCTGCACTGAAGCCCTCCAAGCATTCTTTCTTGAAGGTGAGCATTCCTCCAAATGAATTACCAAGACTGCCACTGTGGCTCAGAATGTATAATATTCATCACCTCTACCAAGAGAGACAACAACGACACTTTTCTGCCCCATGGGAGGGGGGGGGGGGGACCATGGGAGATCACCCCTTTCCAAATTACTGTCCCCCCTTTCCCATCCAAAAAGCTGATTAAAGAACAACCCTTGCTCCGACAAGAAGCAAAGTACAATGCCTTAAGCCTAATTGATGCTTTGGTCAGAGAGCGGTCCCTTTCCCAAGTTATTTACGCTGATGGCCCCTTACACCAGTAGTTACTTTGTTTGGGCGTGAACCAACTATTTGACTTTGGGCGTGAACCCTTTTTTGGACTGAGGGACCTTCCGGGCCACTCGTTGCAATGGCCTTGCGGTTCTAGTCTCTTTGTCTTGTAGCATATTTCATGTGTAGCCTTCTGGCTATTTTCCTCATGCTGTGTCTTGCGGCGTTTGTGGGAACTTGAGGTATACCTGGGATATATGCAGCACTTGACCATTCCCCAGGATGCCACCCACAACAGTCGACTAACACCCAGGTTCCTAAACACTGCTAGGTGAACAGAGGCGAAGGATGTAAGGAGACTTGTCCATACGTCTCCCCCTGTCTGGGATACAGGGCGAGACTGGTGCCTGCCTGCACCAGTCCTATGGGGTAGCTGGAAGCGCAGTTGTCGTGACAGCGAGAGATGGCTCCTTCTCCCATGAGTTTGGAGTGCGTATAAATAACTGGGCCTCCACTCTTCAAAAAGAACTGGTTGTCATAATCCTTGCACTCGAGCACATATATGAATCCAAAGTTAAGACGCTAATTGTAATCCTTGTCATACTGGACTGCATTCAGCTCCCCAAGGCACAACTGTGACATGCTTGTGTCTGAAGCAAGACACAGATATAATGAGATAATCAATGATGGAATCAGAGTTTGCCTCCTGTACATTCCTTCCCATATTGGTCTTCGAATGCATGATAGAACTGATGAGTTAGCTAAAATTTTTGCTCGTAAAGAGGGAATTGATTACCATCTTTGACTGCCTTTGAGCAGCCTGAGGGCAGTAATATTCCGGAACATCAACAAAATCTCGTAGACTTGAGGCACAGTGATATTCACACCAGCTACTTCATCTATCATCATTCTATTAAGCAGGAAGAACCGTACGTCTATGGGTAATCCAATAAGGTTAGCAGATAAAGATGTTACTTCTAGATGTTACCAATGCTAAAATATAGAAGTAATTCAGAGATAACACCATCAATGGAGTCAAAGAAATGTGTAAGCACTTCATTCATAATGATGTACTGCCAGTAATCATAGCGAAGTATCCAAAATTGGCTTACTGTAGGTGCAGCCTGTACATGACTGTAAAGCTGCCACCCAGTTGGGTGGGTGTGGAGCAAGACTAGTAACTGTGTGACTCACCAGAGATGTAAAATGCCTTGTATAGTGACTGTTGTGAACCTCTTGTTGAATCACTTGTGATTTAAAACGATCATTGATATATGTATTTGTGTGTGTGTGTGTGTATATATATATATATATATATATATATATATATATATATATATATATATATATATATATATATATATATATATATAAATAAATAAATAATATATAATATATAATATAATAAAATAAAATAAAAAGACCTAACCTAAATTAACATAACTAAGTCAATAATTTTTGTTCTTAATATAATAATAATAATAATTCAAATAAACCAATTGGAAACAATTTGTTGAAAAAAAAGAATCACTCGGCCTATTAGGCAAATTGGGCCTTGCATAGTAGGCCAAGAAGTGCATTCTGGCTACTAGGTATGATATATACACACACACACACACTTGTTGGTTGAGAGGCAGGACCAAAGAGCCAGAGCTCAACCCCCACAAGCACAATTAGGTGAGTACATGCACACACACACACAGGCTTCTTGTCCCTGATAAAATGATGATTATTATTACTATATTATTATCCAGAGAGTAATCACACTTATGTGATGTGCCAATGAGAAAATCCATAGGAGCTGTGATGATTTCGAACCTATATAGTGGGTGTTCCCACGCACACACCCTAGTCAACTAGGCCATGCCATGGTCAAAAGGGTTGCAACCTGGAGTTCTACAGAGTTCACAAGTGTTTCCTGATACTTCCACTGAAGCCAGACCAGGATTTTCATTCAATTTCCCCATGCACTCTGACTCTGTCATTCAGGAATGTTCTACCTCTGATGCTCCTCTTTCGATACACAGAACATTGTATTGAAAGAGGAGCATCAGAGGTAGAACATTCCTGGATGACAGAGTCAGAGTGCAGGGAAAGGATGGGGGAGGGGGGGGGGGATTGTGTGAAAATCCTGGTCTGGCTTCAGTGGAAGCCTCAAGAAACACTTGTGAGCTCAGTAGAACTCCAGGTTGCAATCCTTTTGACCATGTCGTGGCCCTAATTGACTAGGGCGTGTTCGTGGAAACAACCACGCAGAAGTTTGAACCCTTATCACGGCTCCTACGGATTTTCTCATTATTATTATTATTATTACATGGGCACCTCGGTTTACGAATTTAATCCATTCCTGGAGACGGTTCGTAACCCAAAAATTCGTAAACGAAGCGAATTTCCCCATAAGAAAAATTGAGGAATGAATTAATCCATTGCTGACTCTCCAAAAATTTCATTTCAAAGTAAACTTTATACACAATTCACCCAAATCTTCACTACAAAAGTATGTACAAGTCTTCCTGTTGGCACATGGAAGACGGGGAGGAGGAGAGATGTTACTGTTTGGAAGGGGAGTCCCCTTCTATTATACTATCAGGCAGTGATGACTTCTCTAGGGTCCTCACTCTGGCACATTTTGCCTGCATACCGCTAGGATCTGCTTCTGGCTCACTGCATGATTTTCTTATTTTTTTCTTGATTGTTTTTCCCTACTTTGTAACACTTGTCTGTAGTGAGACATCATTGTCATTAATAAAATCAATGCAACGGCCTGCTAAAGCTTTATCTGTGATTCTTTTCAGCATAACTTTGCAGTTCTTCCCATACTGCACACATTTTCTTAATTAATGAGGAAAGGACATCCTTTTCTGCCTCCTCCCTGAAGATTTGTTATACTGCCTAGCTAGTTCAACAACATGTGTACCATTTTCATGTTTACGAATGATATTTTTTTTTCCTCTATGGTCATTCTCACAGGTGATTTCTTGCCTTGAACCTTACCACTGGCTTTCTTGGGACCTATGGCGAGATATATAATAACAACTTTTATGCTCAAATAGCCAAAAATCCCCCCTAAAAATGTAAGTCCTTGCAAAGAATTCAGGCAGGATAGTCACTGGGCGCAAGGCACTGGTAAACTGAGGCGCGATCACTGTGCCACCATGCACTAGGTCGGCCATACACGTATCAACAAACTCGTATCCCGAGGTAAAGTTCGTAACCCGATTCAAATTTTCCGAACAAATCGAGCTCGTAACCCGAAAAGTTCGTAAACAGGGGCGTTCATAAACCAAGGTACCACTGTATTATTATTATTATTAATTATAACCCAAGCACCTAAGGAGAGAGCCATAGAACCAAACCCCCTAAAAAGTCTGAACAGGAAAAGACGACATAGATTCCACCTCAGGCAAAACAGAACACACACTGACCTTGGAAGTGGCAAAAGGACACCAAGCAGTGAGAGTAGGAAAGTGCCCTCAGTCATCCACAGCTCAGCAGAACTTTTATTCACAACACATCACTCATCTACACTCACCCCCATACAACACTGTGCTTATTTTTACAAAAAGGAACAACTGGTTAAAAAAAAAATGGTGTGCAAGCCCTACATACAAAACATAATTATAAATTAATTAAAGTGAATAAAGTGATAAGTTTGGTACAGATACATTCTCACATCATATACAAATATTGCAGTGCTGTACCACATACTGTATATATGAACAAAAATATAACTAATGTACAGTATATTCAAAAATAAATATTATTAGGTTTTGTTAAGTTAAATTATATTATCATAAATCAAGACAGGATAATGCTTCATCAATTTACCAAAATAGTTCAGCTGAAGCTTGTAGAATAGTGATTTCTTCACTAATCAATGATGGTATCAACCTTAAGTTTTCAGGCACAAGATTATGGAGTGTACATTGAAAATGAGATAATTCACACTATCAGGGACAGGAAGCCCTTACTTAGACTCATCAAGGTCCCCCCAAGGTCAACTACTGACCTTCCACAGGATGCAACCCACAACAGTTGCCTAGCTCCCGGGTGGGCACCTATTTACTGCTTGATTAAAGGTATTAGATAAAAGAAACCATAGCAAACCATTTCTGTCCCACTTGAGTATCATTGAGTATCATTGAGTATCATCATCGTTGAGTATCATTGAGTATTGAGGGCCGGGTTTAGGGAGTAGAAGAACTCCCAGATCCCCATCAAGCAGGTATCAAACCTGAGGTCCTCAATTATGAGCCAATGACATAGATCACTGTACTACAGAATCCATCAGGACTATCCTGCCATATAGCTACCAAATGAAAGTCTCTTGGCTGCATGCACTATTAGGTTCTGCTAGATTAGGTTATGTAAGTTAGGTTAGATTAGGTAAGTTTAGTTGGATTAGATTTGGCTAAGTATAGTGAAGCACTATCAACTGACTTGCCACCATAAATTTTACTCTCCATTACAAAAAAGAAAAGTTTTTGAATTTAAATAGCACCTTGGGGGCTGAAGCATTTAGTCCTATGACTGCAGCTTTGGAAGTGGTGGCATTAAACTTTTCAAATGTGTAGGACGATATTAGGGGCTTTATTTTAGCAATAAGCTAAACATGAACATAAAAAATACACAGCTCTGATTGTCAAAGCCCAAGTTGTATTTGAAGTGAACTGAACTTTTTCAGCATCTATGTTATTACAACACTTGGAATGAGACGTTAACATCCTGTGGCAGTAGTACATTTGTTAGGGAGATTATGTAAATGAAGACAAGCCCTATTCCCAGCAATTACAATATATCAATAGCCGATTCTCGTTTCAATTATTGTAAAAAAAAATTCTGGAGGGCGTCCATGGACTTGCCAGAGATGCAGTGCCGGGCAAGCCCCAGGATGTCCCCATTAGCCTAAGAGTCCTAGACAGTCAAAACAATAATATACTTTACTTACCAATTCATCCAATGAAGAGTAATAGGAGTTGAACACTTGACAACACTGATTATATATACCTATACAATATCTTTCTTACAAAGTCACACTTGCAACATAGAGCACATATTATTTTAAAAAAATCCGTAAACACTTATTTCCACAGGTAGTGTCTTACTACTAATCTGGCTATGAACTAGACTTTATTATGTATATTGAAGACTGGTAGAGGGATCACACGGGTTTAACAAGAGGAGAGCAGGCCACCTTCGGCCACCCAGCGCGGGATGGATGTCAAAAATCTGTTTTCATAGAAGCTTCCTTGTTTACATCTCAGGGGGCAGCACTCTCCTATACATATTATTAATAATCTTCATATTACTCTAAAAACTAATTATTAGTTCATTTACATGTAAATATAATTGTATTTTATGATATAATTGTAAATATAAAGTGTAATCATTCATAATGTATAATATTTATTTAGTGCTATTTTAGCCAATACACCAGTTTCTAACTACGGGCTCGCCATAGCCCGTGCTGCTTGGTGCTTTTTGTACCGGGGTAGCGAATCTTTAACAATAACAACCAGTTCCTATCAATCATAAAGTTGTTATTGTGCCTTATTAAGATGTACAGTGACCACAATACAGCAGTTGCAACATCAGGATCTGCGGGTTGGTACAAGACTTCAACCAAATACGAACCACCACTTAGTTTGATGAAAGGGAACAGTTGAACAACAGAAGTGCACTTACATCGCATCAGGCTTGGATACCCATGTGCATGGGAAATAGGCTTACAGGTTCCGTTAGATGAGAGGAAATGTCAGCACTGTGGAGAAATGCCAGACATTCCACTGGAACATTATCTAACACAGTGCACAGTTACAAACCCATTAAGATTTCAACTTAGATTCAACAGAGCAGAGGATAATAATATAATAATATTTTATTCAGGAAAAATACATACATAGACGCAGAGTTACAAATATAATGTTGGATTAATAGAGCTAGTACATACAATACCTAAAGCCACTAACTAATACGCATAGCGTTTCGGGCAAGGTATGGGAAAAAAACACTCAGACTAAAACTTAATAGTAATTGGGAGTAAAAAACTTGTGTTGAAAAAAGGAATAAAAACAAGAAAAAAAAGGGGGGGGGGGGACATGGCAGAAATCAGCAATTGTACAAGTTGGTCAACAAGCAGCATTACTTTGAAGCAAGACACGGGTTGACATTTAGGGGTAAGGTAGGTTACATGTAGTTAATTAGGTAGTACTTAGTTCTACTCTTAAACTGGTTGAGAGGCACAGCCTTTGGCATGATTGTTGAGGTCATTCCACATTCTGGGTCCCTTGAATTATAGAGCATTTCTAGTTTGGTTAAGTCGCACTCTTGGAATATCAAATAGGTACAACCTTTGACATAATTGGGAAGGTCATTCAACATTCTTTCATCAAACTAAGTGGTTCGTAGTTGGTTGAATTCTTGTACCAACCCGCAGATCCTGATGTTGCAACTGCTGTGTGGTGGTCACTGTACATCTTAATAAGGCACAATAACAACTTTATGATTGTTAGGAACTGGTTGCAGTTGTTAAAGACTTGTTAGCCGGAACAAAAAGCACCAAACAGCATGGGCTATGGCGAGCCCGTAGTTAGGAACTTGTATTGGAGGATAAAATAGCACTAAACAAATATTATATATTATGAATTATTACACATTCTAGGTCACTTGATTTGTAGAGCATTTGAAGTTTGATTAAGTCGCACTCTTGGAATACCAAATAGGTATTTGTTTCTGGCGTGGTTTCAAAAGCCTCAGATACGGACGGAATTCATTCCAAAGTCGTAAAGGACTGGCAGATGAATTATTCCTACCATTGAAATCCCCTTTTCAGACAATCTCTGGACTAAGGGATAGTTTCCCTAGACAGGAAATATGCAAATGTCACTCCTATTTTCAAAAAAGACAGAAAGAATTCAACAGAAAACTACCGTCCGATTAGTTTGACGAACATCTTCAAACTTGTGGATAGAATCCTAAAGGAGGGAACCAGTCACCATCTCACTGACACTAACACTGACACCAACACACTGACACAAAAAAACTAATAAAATCAACGCAATATGGGTTTGTTAAAAATAGATCCTGCCTTACAAACCTGCTCACATTTAGCAAAGGGTCGTCCATAACGGAAATTAATTTGACTGGAGAAATGTGGTGAGTGGGGTATCACATGGGCACATTTTGGGGCGGAAGAGGAAGAAGAGGCATAGGTGAAGGGAAGTTTAGAAGTGGGAAATGCAGTGTGAGGTATGAAAGCAGGCAAGTGCTATATAGTCGTAATGGCTTAGCGCTTTCTCCTGATAATTTGCCTCCCTAAACGACAAGTCGTCATATATCATCATTCCCAGATCTTTTAAATATGGCGTTTTCACTATGGGAAGATTGGTGTTAGTAAGGATGAGCGCTGGCTGGTGTTGGGCAGAAGGAGCGCTGGGAAGTGGTCGCGGCCATAACAAGGGAACAACAGTTCAAACTGGCAGAGCGGGAGCCGCGGCCACACACACCTGACGGTACCCTCACAGGTGTGTAGGTGTGTGTGTACAGTACATGTACTATACTTACTCTGAGCACAGCTGTACCTGTAGCCGTGGGAAAGGTGTAAGCGACAGATGTGTTGCTGTAGCACTGAGGAACACACCAGGATAACTGCTGGGTTTTGGGGGATAATTTTGAAATGTGTAAAAATACTCTTCTCACCCACCAGCATATAATTAATATGTAATATAACATATAATATGTACGTTAACAACACATTTATTTTTTATAAAGATATAATAACTGGTTCATCTCAAAGATTGTGTGTGTGTTAAGCTGAGAGGTTATAAGGTGCTGCTCTACGACACTGCAGCAGTTTAACCATTAATTTGTGTATAAATGACCCAGTGTACATTCTTGTAAACAAATAATATAGCTTATCCAAAATTGTTTGCAGTGTTTTAGCAACAGTGCTAATAAATGCAAACATGACAGGACAGGGCTGATCTCCCTGAAACATTTAATATACCTTTTGACTTGGCTTGGGCTTTGACTTGGGACCCTTGATTTGCATTACATTTCTGCTTTGTTTCTCACTAGGAATATCAAAGCATTTGTCAATAGTAAAAAGAATTTGCAAGTCTTCTGACCACTTGTAGAGTTCATGTAGATCTCTTTGTAAGGCTTCAATATCATTATCATTTCCCAATTTACCATAAATGCTTGTGTCATCTGAAAATTTGATGATGTGGTTTATAATATTCTCATCTACGTCATTGATGGATATGACAAAAAGGGTTGGCCCCGAAATGGACCCCCTGTGGTACCCCACTCACCAGATTTCTCCAGTAAGATTCATTCCCATTTAGCACTATTCTTAGTTTTCTTTGTTTTAACCATTGTTTTATTCATTCTAGTATTCTACCATTTATTCCATTTGCTTGTAATTTCCTTGCCAGTCTTTCATGTGGTACCTTATCAAAGGCTTTAACAAAATTCATATATTCTACATCCACCGGAAGTCCTTTGTAATACTGTACTCTAGCCTCTCCTCGTAGCACTTGTCTTTTGGTTCCAGGAGCCATTTACTGTCATGTCTTTGCACCTTTTCCAGTTTATTGGTGTTATTCTTAAGATATGAGCACTGTGTAAACATGATTGAAAGATTTATTTATTTATTTATTTATTTATGCTAGTACAAGTTTTCTTATATTCTTGGACAGCCACTAGCATGCATAGCATTTTGGGCAAGTCCTTAATCCTAATTTTCCTGGAATATGACTCCCCAAATTGTTTAACAACCAGGTACCCAATCACTGCTGAGTGAACAGAGGCTACAGTTAAGGACTGGCGCCCAGTAAATCCTCTCCGGCCAGGATACGAACCCAGGCCAAATTGCTTGCAAAGCGCTGATTGAATGTTTTACCATTGTGCCATGGGGATTTCTGAAAGATGTGTTCACTCGTTTTCAGAAAGAACAATAGTGATACACTAAATATACAGTATATTTGAAAAACTAAAAAATGCGTTTTATGGAAACCATTTACTGTTCAGTGGAAACTAAAACCATGTGACAATGTATATTGTGAGATATGCTGGCATAAGTAACTTAATGTATTTTATGAATGGTTACAATTAAAAATTTTGTTACTGCTATTTTTTGTTAAAAGGCTATTTTGATGTACAGTGCAGTACAGTTTGTTTTCTTTCAGGTTGTTAAGGTCATTAAGAATGTCGACAAGAATGGATAGCAGCATGCACACCTGGGCTGTCAGTTTGACACGTCATCATAGGGTGTTCAGTAACGACCAGCCTCTAACCCCTGAACATTTCTCTAAGTAATTATTATTAAACAAGTGTTGTATTTTCTGTTTGTGCAATTGTTGTGTGTACATATTGTACATAAAAATTAATTAAATCATAATAGGCTAAGCATTAAAATCATAGCCCTATAAACTTAAAGCCAGGCATTAAACTCATAGGCCTTGAGAGGTTGTATTGTTTGACTAGAATACATTAAAGAGATTGTCACATAGGATAGAAATTGCTAAGATATAATGATCTTTCTGTAGATGTGTCAGTACATGTGTAACTTTTTTGTTGTCCATATTATAACAATACTGTACAGTACGTGAAAATTTAACCACCTTGAGGTTACCTTGAGGAGCTTCCGGGGCTTAGCGTCCCCGCGGCCCGGTTGTCGACCAGGCTTCCTGGTTGCTGGATTGGTCAACCAGGGTGTTGGACGTGGCTGCTCGCAGGCTGACGTCCAACACCCTGAAGGAAGGAATGGTGGGAAAGATATTGTTGTCGTGATAAGATTTTAACTTGTTATAACGTGGAAACAAATACACAAACAAACAAATACACAGTTGTATCATACACAAAATTAAGACTCTTCTTTAGAACAGTATTATTTACTTCCCATATCTCCCTATCTATATACTGTATACAGTATATTCTATAAGTGTGGGAACATTATACATCTCTGGCATACTCTTATATTTATACCAAACCAGTTGCTCATTATACAGTATCATTAAATTTGACACATTTTGAATAAAATTACTGTGTGTTCTTTAGACATATGTTATAGTACAGTGTGTGTTACTTTTCAGATTGACACGTGATAAGACCTTACAGCCAGTGTTTTCCTTCTTAATGCGTCATGTGCGCTCACCAGAAGAAAGAAGATTAATCAAGTTAAATTTAAAGCAAGCTCGTTTCAGAAAGGTAAATTTATCCTTTTGTTTTTTATTTGGATTGAGCAGTTTTACCATGAAATTTTGTTTTCATTACTTCATTATAATACCCAGTTTCCAACTTTCATTAGGTAAGGAGGCATCAGTTCCCTCCAAAAATGGGAAAAATATAGTCAAAGATTATAGATATTAAAAAAGAAAATGAGGATGATCCCTATGCCTTTAGTAAGTGCAGTACTCTTTAACCATTTATTGCACTGCATTACAGTATTTCTGGTTAGGTCCCTCAGCAGCCTCCCTCTCTCATTGTACTGGCACTCAAAGGCCATGTCTGATATACTTTTTTTTTATTTTTTTAATATAACACAGGTGGGTATAGGAGCAGATGATAGCTAACTCCTGTTATCAGGCTGAGAGCTTTCCAAACCCATAGCTCATGGAAAGCCTTACCCATTAGTTTCCCTGGAATATGACCTGCGAATCATTTAACAACCAGGTACACAATCGGTGCTGGGTGAACAGAGGCGTACAGTTAAGGATTAGCTCCTAGTCAATCCTCTCTGGCGAGGGTATGATCCTAGGCCAAATCTCTTGTAAAGTTCAGGGTAAGTGTGTTACTATTGCACCAAATCGCCAAATATTGTAATCACGTTTGGGGCTAATGCTTAAACTATTTCAAAAGAGTGTATGCTAGTTACTTTGAATAGCTCTTATTTGGCAGGAATAAATGCCTGGTGCAATTTTTTTGGGGGGATAACTCACACAGCATATTACACCTAATATGTGATAGAACATAAATAATAATGCAAATGCTTTGTTAAAGTGGTAGGGTTAGTTTCCTTGCAACTGTTGAAAGTTGAAGTTGAATGAGAGGCCAGGTATTCCTCTTATCTTTTACACTCTAACCCTATAATACTTTTCCGCCCTAACTAACCGAATAGATGCCAGGGGATAATTGATGATGATGAGTATTACATATGGTGTTCCCTAAAACTGTCAATTTTTAATTTAACTTGACCATACTTATAAGATATCTGATTTATAATACTGTACTGTATTTGTTTTTAACAGCAAATAAAAGCTGATCAGGAAATGTCAGCATCAGAGGAGCGATTCAGACTTGAAGCTGCTATTGTTGATGCAATTTCAGCTGTGGAAGCCGAAGCGACCGAAATTCAGCAACTAAGTATATTTCTACTTCCTTTGCTATTTACAGACTGTTAGACTCCATTTGGTGGTCACATGGACATTAGTTGTAAACCTTGAAAATCTACATAATTATATATAGCAAGAAAAACCTACATGTAGCTTATTTAAATTGACCACTATTTTCTGGAAAGTTTGAGATCACTCACACTACTATGGTACACAAAAATATATTACAATTTCTTCATTAATCTTAATTGTGATTTTATCCGTTTGTTGGTATCTGTTTGAAATTTTCTTCGTGCTTTTCTATAATTTGTTTGTTATTGATCACTGCTTAGAAGCCCTAATTGTTAACTTGTCCCTGACAAACTAATTTTTGTTCATTTGCTTATAATGTACTGGATTTGTGATTTGTTATATTACAGATACAGTACACACTCATTCCAACCTGTCATCCAATAGTGATGATAAGTTTAGCAAGCATTAGTCGACCGTAAAAAATTTACTATTGCCCTCTAAAAAAAAAATTAGGTTTTGTACTATTCCTTTTGTAGGCAACATGAGAAAGAAGGCGACAACCAAATAAAAATTTGTCTAGGCCTAGTATAGAACATGTGTACTAATTTAGGCCTAAAATGGTATATATTAGGACTAGGATTGCTTATTTAGTCCTTGGAGAAGTTAAATTGTATAGTTACTGTTCCACTTCTTAGCATGCTATTTTAAGTATACCAGTGCAGGCGATGAGTCACAATATCGTGGCTAAAGTGAGTTGACCAGACCACACACTAGAAGGTGAAGGGACGACGACGTTTCGGTCCGTCCTGGACCATTCTCAAGTCTCATCGACTTGAGAATGGTCCAGGACGGACCGAAACGTCGCCGTCCCTTCACCTTCTAGCGTGTGGTCTGGTCAACTAAGTATACCAATAGTGCAAAATATGAACTTCTTTGAGTCCAACAATCCATTTGTTGCATGTTTGGTCAACAGTTGCTGTAAATACTATAATGTTTTGGAGAATGGGTTGACTAATTCACACATATCGTTGTAAAATGTAACATTCTGTACGAGTTCAGCAATAACAGATTTAATTTCTTGCAGATCAATTTATGGCAAGAAAGATCTCTGATATTATTATTTGTTGTGCTGTCTGTGGGATTTGTAAACTTAACTCTTTTTGTATTTGTTTCTTTTATGGAGATGTACAGGTTTTTCATGTTGAACCTTTTTTCCTTTGTGGCACAGTACATATATTTGTTATTTCCATAAGCTAATTTTTTTGTTTAGCCTGCACATTGTATTTCAATGCATTTTTCCAAATAAGCAAGATGCAAAAACATCTAAAACCATATTTTAAACATATACCTGCGCACACTCTGAACATGGGTGCTTTTGTGACTTCCATTGCAGTGTGAGCTTGTTCCTAGGCATCCCCCTCTGTGTGTGTTTGTGTGCTGCCAGGTTTCCTGGATTTGTCCCCATTTCTGGGGTTCTTTCCTTCTGGATTTTGGGCCCCCTGTTGGGTTATGGGTTCCATTCCTTACCCCCTCCCATCCCCTCTGGCATGCTGACTTCCCATCTTTTGGCTAATATTATACTTTTAATTGTTATTTCATTTATATGAGCATGAATTTTTTTGTAATTGGCTACAGTGTATGCATTTGATTATTTGTTAAATATTTTATTGGGGAAAGACCAGAGAAAAGAAGAGCTTCACCAGAAAGAAGTTGAAATGAAACGCCGAATAATGCTGATGAAAGTGGTACAGGAAGAGCGAGATAAGGAGGTTGATCTCTGCCTGTCGTGGAGTCCTCGGCTTTGTAATTTAATAGAAAAGGATTATAAAAAGGACAATAAAGATGCAAGAGCAGACCTAGTAATGCAGGTACAGTGTAGCATTGCTCAAAATTGTTTATACATTACTGGTCAAAGGGGAAAGCATGCAGTTCAGGTTAATTTACTATTTCATTCTTTTATCAGTTTATTGGTAAGTATTTAATGTTATATAGTACAGTATATCAGAAATCTATTTTAATGTTCCATCTCAGAAATACATTAAGAAATACTTTTAAAAGTGATGAATGTTTTACAATAATGTTCTTCAAGTAGAAATTAAAATGATGAAACAATAATTAATATTTTTGTCATACTTACTGTTTTTCACTGTCATGAGATTTCCCACTCCATGAAAGTGGGAAACATAGTAATGATGATGTATAATTGCTTGAAAAGTTCCTTGTGGTGGCAATGCTGAGAATGTCTTCCTGCCTGATTATCATGATTTTTATATACAGTAATAAAAATAATACTGTAATTCATTGTGCCGGGGGACAGAAAGCCAGAGTGTATTCATACACGTTTGGCTTTTATTGAGGTCGCCCCCCTCCTAAGGCTGAAGTACTGACCCCGCCCAGGATGCAACCCCACCACAAGCTGACTAACTCCTGAGTACCTACTCATTGCTAGGTGAACAGAGGCATTTAGTGAAAGGAAATGTGCCCAATCATTTCTGTCCCGCCTGGGATTTGAACCCAGAATTCTCAATTGTGAGTCGAGAACGAACCCTACTGTACTACTGGGACCCTCTATTGAATGGACCCTCAACTGAATGGCATTGCTGAGAGATGTGCTTAACATTTTCAGATTTTCATACACTACATTGACTTAAATAACAGAGCTGAAGGCACATTGCTTAAATCAGCCATTTAGTTTAGTTATTAAATTAATTAATTTAATAAATTATAATAAAAAGTGTGTTACTATATATAATCTTTGCTTGTTGAAAACTATTTAGGGTTGGAGTTTAATTAAGCTGGGTAACCAGAAATGAATAAAAGTTAGTTTTTACTTGGTTCTATATTCTAACAAGGCATTTTTATCTTAACAGTTGCGAGGCAACTTTTTGGATCTAGAACGACTTCACCATTCAATAATCAGGGGCCGTTTATCCACCCCAGATTCCATTCACCAACAGAAGGTATTAAGTGTTTGCATTTTTTTTTTTATTCTTATCATTTATAAAATAATTATACTGTTATGAGTAATTTAAAACCCTTAAATATTTGTGTGTGTTATTTTGTTGTGGACTATTTTTCATACAAAGAACATTTCAAATGGTGGTGTAACATAATCGAAGTGGATTGGCGAGATGTTTGGCTTTGGTAGGTCAATGTGGTCTTTGGAGGCCTGATGCAATTCCTAATGCTTGGC
Organism: Procambarus clarkii; assembly: GCF_040958095.1. Classification (NCBI taxonomy): domain Eukaryota; kingdom Metazoa; phylum Arthropoda; class Malacostraca; order Decapoda; family Cambaridae; genus Procambarus; species Procambarus clarkii. The sequence continues at coordinate 47,914,967 of NC_091166.1, read as the reverse complement.
CCACCATCAGCACGTAAGTACTGGGTCTGCTACAGGCCACATCTGGGCCTGCTAGTAACGAGCATTTTGTTGCATTTGATGCTTTATTTTAATGACATAATTTTGACCATAGGTACGGTTATGTGAGCAAATTAAAGTGACCCTGGATGACTGGAATCCTAGAATGCTGATGGATGGCATTTTAAGTGAGGCTCGGGAGAATACTCGCAATCTTCACTCCAAAGTTCAATGTGTAGACTTGGCAAGAGATGCACATGAGCTCAGGTATGTTGGAATGCATTAGGAAGTGATTTTTTTTTTCTACCACAGACATGGCCACACATTTACAATGCTAACCAAAATATACTGTATACATTTTCTTCTGTCCTCCATGGACAGAGTTTTGTTAAACATATACTTCAGGGATTTATTGAACAGTCAACCATAGAAGGTGATTCGGTGCTTTTAAAATGCTAAGCTAACCTACATACGTAAATACATAGATAATCAGATTTAAGTATGCCCTACATAAAGTGTTCAAAGTGTCTTTTACATAGTATCATTAATGTGCATTCAAGTGATGTGGTGGAGGAATGTTAGAAGAATCTGATGGAGGTGTATAGATGTTGCAATGTTGAGTTTTTAGTTAACAGCCTAATTTATAAACTTTTTGTTTTCTAGGCTAAAGTGCGAGAGTGATGGATCATTTGTTGATGAGATGAACCCAGGAGGAGTAATAGAATCTGTTCGTGAGTTACTTGGGCACATGAGTGCAGCTCATGTTAAATTGTATTTGGAGGCCCACATAGCTCATCAGGCAGCCCAAACCTTAACTGGTGCACTTAATGCACTAAATAACAATATATCTGCTGTTGCCAAGGTAAGGCCCTCCTCCACAACAGTATACAGTATTCCCTCTTGTGACTGGGTATTTTACTCTGTATTTTTCAGTGTATACAGGTAACAAAATCTGGTTCTTGGGCTAGTTTACTGTTGTGCTTGTTCTTGATAATGGATGGAGATAGCATGCACTATTCTAAGCACATTCTACTTCTTTTCACCTCTACAGTGCACAAATATTTTCTTAACTCTGATTTTTGTATCTAACATCAACAATGTCCTCTCATCCCTCACTTGCAAAAGATTTCTCCATCTACCTTGTCTATTTCTTTGTTTTGTAGATTGTGACGTACCACAAGACTATGGGTTGGTAAAAAGAAAACTTTTCTGGGGGGAGCCCCGTCGGCTCCCCGGAGCTTTACCGGCTGATATGCTAATGTCAGACTTTGGCATCAGTCATGTGTATGGAGTTCTAGGGCCTACCGGGGACCACGAGCCAGAACCTGGCCCCCTCAGAGAGGCAAGGGGAGCAATGGCCTATAGAAACCCCCGTGTGGTTGGAAGCATTCTATGTCTGCCATCGACCGGGTCAAGCATCCAGAAAGGTAAGCATTCCAAAACAAACCCCTATTCTGGTGAAAATTGCTACCTAAGCCGAACTAGTGAATAGAACTCTTCAACAGAAAACACGGAAACTAGTATGACGTCATACGTCACCGCGCCGCTGTCTGCGCAGCTCCCCCCTCCCCGGGAGGGGGAAGGGGGAGCCCCAGACCTCCCACGCCGGCTATCCACCCATCAGTTCTTCGGCTGATGCTATAGGCAATGGTTATGTGCTCCGGCTCCAGTGGTTGTTTCAGCACTGTACCTAGAGTGTGGTGTCTGTTTTCTAGGTGGTGCGTGAGCCGGGTGTGATTCTTCAGTACTCGGGCTGCATGCGCCTAGGGTTCCCTTCCCTAGGTGCCCTGTAAGTACTGCCCTTGGGGCTTGGGGCCACCTTCCACAAGTTCCTTGGGTCCTGCCCCTGCTTGGCCGTTTACCGCTTGGTTTTCGGCCGCTCTTTGTGTGCTCGGGTGTTCTGTCTCCCTTGTTCGCCTTAGAGTAAGGGGCAGTGTTTGCACTGGTGGGGCGCGGGGTACTGTGCAGCTTGTCTTTACCAATCATAGCGGCCGGCTCTGTTCCGCTTGGGTACGCTGTCCTCTTGCGGGGTTTTCTTTTTCTTTTGTTTATATACCTGGTGGGGGGGTCTGCCTTCGTTCTTGCCCCTTGTGTCCCTTGTGTTCTGAGTATTTCTGGTGGTACCCCCTGCTAGGTCCCCGTGAGTGTACACGTCCCGGGGGTTCAGCTCTTAGAAAGTTGTTTGGTAGCTTGGGTGCCGGTTAGCAGTACCCTGCCTGGGATTACCTGAGCGCGAGTCCTCTTAAAGTAAACGCTCGGGACCCTGGGAAACCCCTGGGGGCGCGCGGGTCCGATGGATGTGACCCCAGAGCCCCCCCCTCGCTTCCAGCGAGTTTGAGGGTTGCTCTCACCTTTTGTCTCTGGGTGACTCTCTGTTTTGCCTCCGTCTGCTGCCTGTGGGGTCGGTGACACCTTCGACCCGGTGTCCTGCGAGTTTGGTTGCTCGTTGTGGCTCGGTTACCCAGTTGTGCTAACAAAGCGGGTGCGGGCAGCAGGGGCGTTGCACTTGAGCCTTGGTGGTGGCAACGTTCTCGTGGTTTCCTCCCCGGGAGCCCCGGGGCTGCCCCGTTGTATTTCGTTTTTCCCCTGGTTCACCCTTCCTGCCTGCATCCGGTTCCTTACCGTCTGTAGGTTCAGGGCGGGGTGTTTGGTGGTGTTGAGACTCGGGCAGTCTCGGGGAATTCCCCTTCCGGGGTAGTGACGGGGGCATTTGGGCCTGTTCCTCCAGCCGTGTTGTATGAGTCTGCCAGTGGGCTCCCTTCCTTAGTGTTTTCACGGCTGCCCCGGTTTTCTGGTACGGCCGGGGCTTTGGGGGAACGGCTCGGCCCCGGGGCCTGTCGTGTAGGTTCCCGGGGCTGGGGAGGGGCTGACTTGGGGGGCCTTGGCCCCGTTAGACCCCGTGGGGGGTTTTATCCCCCTCTAGGCGGGGCTTGTGGTTACGCGGTGTGGGGTTTTTCCTCCCCACTCGCCGTACGTGCTGTTGGACGTCGGCCCCTCCCCGGGCTCGGTTCCTTGGCCTTTGAGTCGGTTGGTTCCGTCCTGTGGGTGGATGTTTCCTCCCCCGCTTTTTGGGACGGTGTTTTTGTCATGTTTCCCCGTTCGATGGGGTTCTGCGTGACTTTTGATCTCGGGTGCGCCTGCGCCTTCGTGTGCCTTCGGGACTAGTGTTGGCTTCTGTGTTCTCGAGGGTACGGGAAGGTTTTTCGCTACTTCCCGCATTATTGGAACGTCTGTCGGCTCCTAGTACTTGTCGCCCTGTTGGGCTACTTGTCGCCCTGTTGGGCTACTTGTCGCCCTGTTGGGCTACTTGTCGCCCTGTTGGGCTACTTGTCGCCCTGTTGGGCTACTTGTCGCCCTGTTGGGCTACTTGTCGCCCGGTTGGGCTACTTGTCGCCCGGTTGGGCTACTTGTCGGCCGTTTGGGCTACTTGTCGCCCGTTTGGGCTACTTGTCGCCCGTTTGGGTTCCCTTTTTTTGGGCTCTTTGCTTCTTTGGCCGGTTTTCTTGTTCCTGCTTCCTCTTTTGGCTCTTTTTCTCGTGCAATAGTCCTGGCTGGCGCCTTCCCGCAGGGAGGGTGTGCGGTTCGGCCAGCGTGTTATGCGCATGCGCCGTGGAGTTTGTTTTGGTCTGGGCGATGGTTCAGTGCTGGGGTTTTGCGCCCTTTTTTGCTACAGTGCTTCGCCTCTCGTTCTTCTCCCTGGCTGCGGTATGTGCCCCTTTGCGCCAGGGGTGTCCTGGTTCCCAGTTGTGGGGAGGACACCGCGGTTTTCTGTGTCATGGGTGTGGACCGCCTCCTTCGCCTCTCCCTGTTCTCCTGCGGGTCCGGCTCTGGCGTCTTCACCTGGCGGTGCTCCCAAGTTCTTCTGGGCACGGTTGAGTCGTGTCAAGTTCGAGCCACCATTCGCCAGGTGAGTTTCTGCGGTCTGGCGTCTTTTGGCCGGGCGCTGGATGCGGCGGTGTTCATATACCTGTCTTTATTTAGGTATAATTTTGTACGACTGAGACCGTTCGCACACCAGTGACTGTCCCTTTATCACCCCTTCCTGTCCCCCTCCTGTGCATGTCCAACCCATGCTACAGTCGTTCAGGGGACCCTCCTTTTTTAATGTTGTGAGGTGTGGGGGTTGTAGGGTTGGTTCTGTACTCACCTGGTGAGGCTCCTGGCTGTGCTTGCAGGATTTGAGCTCTGGCTCTTGGGTCCCGCCTATCTGGTAGAACTTGCGGGATAGTACCAGTGGAGTGCAGTGGTGCTATTGGCACTTTTGGGGAACACTGTATTACCATCAGTGGTCTGTGCTTGTTACACGACCTACTTGCGAGCATAAGCCTTCTTGCTGGTTCGTCCGTGGACTTCCAGGGCGCACTGGCCTGTTTTCGTATGGCAGTTCCGGCCCGTCCTGGTTGTGGGGGTATGTGGGCCGGTGGACTGCTCCTAGCAGCTGCCTGGTGGGCCATCCTCTGGCCGGTCTGGCCTGACCTTGGGCCGGGCTTGAGGTGTAAAAGAGCTCCCAGTACCTCATCCAGCAGGTATCGAGCGGGGTTTCTCCGCCGTCGGTCGCCTGGTGCAGGTTTCTGGGCCTGCAGGGTTTTGTCGTGTCTCCGTTGGCCCTGTCTGGGGTCTGCCTGCTCCGTTCTCTGCCTTTGCAGAGGGGAGTTGCTATTTACATGTTGCATGTTGCAGTGGTGCCTGTTGCTGCTGCTGCTGCACGTGAGCATTGGTACCGTGTTTCACGGTGGCGTGTCCTTGTTCCTGTGTCCGGTTGTGGAGTGGCGCTTTGCTGCCGTTTTGTGCCTGGGGATTGCGTGGGGTTTTTGTCCCTGCCTGATTGTCCACCCCTGGTTGTTCTCCTGTTTTTTTTTTTTTTTTTGTGCTTCTGCTCTTTCTTCCTGCCTCTTCTGCAGCAGGAATGTTCTGCGTGTGTTCTTAGGCGTTGGTCAGCCTGTGTCCTGTGATGTGCTTCTTTGTTTCGGTCTGTTGCAGTTGTTCGGGCCCCTTGGTTCGGGTCCTGTTCTGGCGGCGACCCTTCCGCCTTCTTTGGTTTTCCTAGCTTGCCCTGCCGGTTGTTGTTGTTGTTTTAATTTTTTTGGGGGGGTTCTTGCGATGTCTCGCGTCGGACCCGTCGTTTCTGAACTCCTGGCGGGCTTGCATGCTTCGGAGTTTTTCTGTTCGGCAGACGTTCCATCTCCTTGTGCCGCCTGGGTTTCGGTGGTCGCGCCCGAGATCTTCTCGCGGCTCCGCCTTTTTCCTGGGCTCGGGGGGGCCTTGTCGGGGCTGCTTATGTTCTGCCTCGTGGTCTCGCCTCCGGTTGGTGGTCGGGTGGCTTCGTGGTAGGTGTCCCACCTGCGTGCTTCTTGGCGGCAGTATGGGGTATTTTGGCGGTCCTTCCTTTTCCTGTCCCTTCTTCGGTGGGTCCTTCTTGTTGGCTTGGTTTACTCTCGGCTTGGTTTTCTAGTGGGGGTTGGGGGCCGTCGTCTTGCCACATACTGTCGCCTCTTTTCGTGCGGCGCAGGCGGAGCCGCTTCAGCTTGCTTTCGGTCTTGGTGTTGCTTCTGCACCGTTAGTCAGCTGTCTTGTGCGTCATTTCACCTCCGGCCTGTTCGTGCGCCGCTTGCACCATCCTGGTCTCTGGTCAGCGTGCTCTGTCTTCTCCTCGGTTGGTAGTGCCCCTTCGGTTCCGGTGTGTTTTTTCGTCGGCTCTTTCCTTTGGGCCTTTGCCTCTGGGGGTCGGTTCGCTGTGTTTTCTTGCTCCTTCGGTTTTAGCGTTTTGGTTGTTTGATGGCAGCAGTCTCCATCTTTTCTGGCGCGGGGTGGGGCTGCTGCATTCTGGAGGGGTCCAGGGTTTGTTGGTGCTTTGTTAGTCGGGCCGGGGGTGTGTCGTTTTTGTGTTCAGTGGCGGCCCTCTGCTGTTGTTTGCGTGCCACGGCGTTTGGGTCCGGAGCGCGTTTTGCGTTGGTCCGGTTCTGTTCTTCCCGGTTCGCGGGTGATGGTGTCCCAGGTGGTCAGCCGTGTTCTTGTGGCTAAGCTGCCTGTGTTCTTCCCTTATGCCTGTGGCGTTCGTGGCTTCGCTGCTCTCGCTGCCGTCTGGGCGACGTGGCCTTGCAGTCTTTCGGGCATGGATTTTTGGTGTTCGTGCAGGGGCCTTGCTGCTCGTGGTTCTCGTGTTGTTCCCGGGATTTTCGGGGCTGTGGCGCCTTGGGTTGGCGTTTGCTGCCGGTTGTCTCGCCTCCTTGGGGGGTGCGTGGTGTCCGCCTCCCGGTTTTGTCCCTTTGACCTTCCTCTGTGGGTAGTTAGCTCCGGGGAGCCGACGGGGCTCCCCCCAGAAAACCAGCGTTGAATGTAATGAAACGCCATTTTCTGGGTGAGACCCGGAGGCTCCCCGGCAACCCTCCCTCCCTCCGGTCGGCGTTTTTCGCGTGTTTTGACATCCAGCCTCAGAACTGATGGGTGGATAGCCGGCGTGGGAGGTCTGGGGCTCCCCCTTCCCCCTCCCGGGGAGGGGGGAGCTGCGCAGACAGCGGCGCGGTGACGTATGACGTCATACTAGTTTCCGTGTTTTCTGTTGAAGAGTTCTATTCACTAGTTCGGCTTAGGTAGCAATTTTCACCAGAATAGGGGTTTGTTTTGGAATGCTTACCTTTCTGGATGCTTGACCCGGTCGATGGCAGACATAGAATGCTTCCAACCACACGGGGGTTTCTATAGGCCATTGCTCCCCTTGCCTCTCTGAGGGGGCCAGGTTCTGGCTCGTGGTCCCCGGTAGGCCCTAGAACTCCATACACATGACTGATGCCAAAGTCTGACATTAGCATATCAGCCGGTAAAGCTCCGGGGAGCCTCCGGGTCTCACCCAGAAAATGGCGTTTCATTACATTCAACGCTGGTTTTTTCTTTGGGTTGGTAAGCTTCCATTATCTACCTTAGATTCTCTCACATTAGGACCGAGTTATGTTGCAAACCTCTGTATTTTCTCAGTTTCTCATGCTTCACTTCATGATTCAAGAACTAGTCTGAGACAGGTTATGTATATTTTCTTTAAGGACAGTACTTAAGTTTTTAAAAGCTGCTTGTATGTTTGCCAGTTTTGCATCTGCTGCTGACATTATGCTCTTGAGATGTGCTTCCAGGGTTTATACAGATGTTATGTGTACTCTCAAATCCTCCTCTCTGTGATTCCTGGTAAATCTTTTTCCTTGTTCTTCACGATGAGATAGCTTGGGGAGCCATTGAAGGAAACCCTCCCAGAAAACCTTTCCTCTCTTTTCCCACCCCTCTTCCCTGAATGGCCTCCAACCTCAAACAGGCAGATATTGACATTTATATATACTGTATATTGAAGGGGGTACCTGCCTACACCTGGGTGTCTTACCCCCATATTTTCACCCTTTCCCCCCTCTTCATCCCATCTTCCCCCTCCCACCCTTGTCCCCTGCCCCTTGGTCCCTGTTCCTGCTCTCTCTCCTGCTTTTCATCCTCTTCTCCCCTGCTTCTGCCATCTCCCTCTTCTATCAGAAAATTTGTTAAACACCGAAACAACTGTTTGGTCCCCTTAAAATTTATTATTACCGGTACTTAGCACTGAAAACTCCAAGGAAAACACACCAAGTATTTCACAATGGACTCCATGAAAATCATGTGGGGTATGAATAATTTCTTATTTCTTAGTTTTTAACTTAGGCCATCCCTGATCAGCCTATGTCTGTCCTGTACCCCAGACCATTTTCCCTGCAACGTTGGGTGAGGTTAGCCCCAAGCGTCTGGTCTCCAACATTGGACAGACAGACACATTCATGTTCCCTTATAGATATTGACTAGACGGGTATTTGGTGGTGCTCAGGATAATTTCTCTCTCCACCCCCTCCCATTTCCCCCTCCTCCCTCACCCTCTCCACTTCACCTTACATTCCTCCTTTCCTAACCCTTTCTTCTCCCCTTCTCATTCCTCCTCTCCTAACCCTTTCTTCTCCCCTTCTCATTCCTCCCCCTCTCTCTTCCACTATTTCCACTATATCTCCACTATTCTCCCCCTTCTTCCTCCTCACCCTATCTGCTGACCCTCTCATCTTCTCCCAACCTTCTTCCCTCTCCCCTTTCATCCCCTCTCCAAACATACTCTCCCTCTTCCCCCCTCTTCCAACCCTTCCCTTCACCCAACACTTCCCCTCCCCTTATGGGCTATTCATGCCCATGCCACCTCCTGGTTGGCTTAATCTTCACCAATCAATCAATCCCCCTCTCCCCTCTTCTCCTTCCCCTCCCACTCCTAACTTTCACCCTCCTCCCCATCTGGCCTCCTACCTGACAGACATTTCAATTTAATGCAGAATTCACCATCACTTTGAATTAAAAAATATAGGGACTCTCACAGTCACATTTCACATATTTATATGGGGGCGGGTCACTATATGGCTTTGTCCAATTTAATAGAACTTGGCACCAGCCAACTTATGTCCACCCCATTCCCCAGACAAATTTCCCTGCAAAGTGGAGTGAGGCTAGCCCCAAGTATCTGACCTTCAACGTTCGACAGACAATCTTTTTCCTTGTTCCATTCAGATATAGATAGGAATCGGACATGAATGACATCATTTGAGATTTTAATATATAAACACTGTTTTCAGCGCACTTATTCTGACGATGGTGTAGCTGCTGCAGTAATGAGTGTAGTGAAGGAGAATATATCACTGGTGGGGGAGCAGGCAGCCCTTAACACTGCACAGACCCTTACTGCATCTCTCCAAGAACGTGCTGATGTTGCAGCTGAAGCTCGAGATGCTCTACGAGCCAAGCATGCCAAGATAATGAGCTTCAACAAAGAAGTTGTATGTATTTTTGTGATATGTAAAGTAACAATTATTTATTAAGTTTATACACTAAAGCAATATTCTATTGCTGCAAAATTAATATTAACATCTTTCTCAGGTCTGTGCTTGTAGGGTGTAAATATTCATCATAAATATTGTAAATGTAAGTGTTGTTATTGTTGTAGTACAACTGGGTTTTTATATCACGCACTTGAAACATGGTCCATTGCACATATATTGCTTACCTCTCAATGCCGATGAGGGTGCGAGATCTAGCTCTTAATGTCCTGCCTCCTAGCCCTTCTTCTAATATAGTGGGACCTTGGTTTTCGAATGCCCCTGTTTTCAAGTTTTGTTGGTTCTCGAGCTCAAGTTCTTTGGAAAATTTGACTCGGTACTTGAGGTTTGGCTCGGTGCTCGAGTTTGTTGATACACTTATATACCGACTGAGCACGTGGCGTGCTTTAGTTTACCAGTGATGACCGCGCTGGAATTCTATGTGAAGAATTTCATTGTTTTTGTGCAGTTTTAGTTTCTGAACTTAAAAGTTTTTATTATATATCACGCCATGGGTTCCAAGAAAGTCGGTGGTAAAATTCAACCTAAGAAAATAGTTGTGAGGATGATGATAGAGGAAAAACAAGAGATTTATAGTGAGACAATATGATGTCCTTTAGACAAGTGTTAAAAACGTACGGAAAAACTTGTCTACAAACAGATTCTTAGTTAGACAAGCAAGCAGTGAACCACAACTAGGTCAAAGTGGTATGCCTGCAAAACATGAGAGAGAGAACGAGAACAAATGAACGAATGAGTACCCCAGAAATGTCATCACTGCTGTTATAATGGAAGGGAACTCCCCTTCCAAATACTAACACCTCTCCTCTCTCCTCCTTCCTCACTGCCTCCATATACCAACAAGAGTTCTCAATAAAGGTAAGATATACTTGTACATACTGTACAAATATATCTTACCTTTATTTGCCTTTCCATTGGAGACTGTGTCATGGAGAGGGGGGGGGGGCAACCTGCTGCTTGGGTAACAGCTTTGCCGTATCAATCTACCCTGACTTTGCGCCCTGGAGAGGCCACTCCAGACCGACAACCAGAGCACAGCCCCATCATCTCCTGAGACTGATGGGATGCCTACTACTACTGTAGTACAAAATATTAGTAGTAGTACGTGTCTGTATAAAATGTATTTTTAAGTTAATATTTTTGGGGGTGTGGAATGGATTAATTCAATTTACATTATTTCTTATGGAAAAATTTGTTTCGGTTTTCGAACGGATTCAATTCGAAAATGGAGGTACTGTACCACTGTAGTTGTTGGTAATTGAAGAAAGATGTATTCAAAATCATTATTAGCATTAGCAGCTGCAAGTTGAGTCATCAGCTATCTCTCACTCATCACTTACCAAATTTATCTATTATTTTATCTTTATTGAACTTGGTAGGGATTTTGTTCCTATGTGCCAGTGTGTGACCCACCTGATCCCTTGTTAGGGTACTGAATTGTCTGCTTTGATCATTCCTTTCTTCCATCTTATCCCAGATCGTTATCCTTGTCCCTTCCAAGTGCTCTATAGTCATAATGGCTTAGTGCTTTCTCCTGATAATTACCTTGGATCAATTTCTGTTCCCTCCAGTTTTATTTCACATCTTCCTAGGTATTGCCTGTCTGTTCCTCTATCATTTTACGGGACAACTTTGGGAATTATAAGTTATTAATATCTAGTTATTCACATGAAGTAAAATTAATAAGTAACAATAATAATGTACTTTTTTTTTGCTTATTTACATGTATTCAGTGTTTTGCTATTAGCAAAAGTAAATTAAGAGATTAAAATAAAAAGCATTTGAGAAGTAACAAGTTTAGAAATTTTGTTGATTTCCAAATTAATTTGCATTAATTCATATTCTCCTTAGAAGTTTTCATTGGCTTTTCTGCCATAGTACATGAGTGTTGTAAGAGTACTTACAGAATTGTTTAAGTAGGATTACAATATTTGCACTAAACGTTGTAACTTAACATTTTTTAATTTGTCTTTAAAAGATATGCAAATATACAAGGACTTTTATTTTGTGCTTATCTTTTACATATTACACATTCAGTACCAATGTTTGTGAATTTCAGCAAGATGAAATGGAGAGCATTCAGTGTCTTGCTGCAAACATACATGTTGGTTGGCAGAACATCAAGGATCGTGTGGTACAGCTTAAATCTTCCATTAGCGAGGCATTATCTTCCACAGTATACCCATCACCTGTTTCACCACACTCGCTGGCCAATGAATGTGAAGTATTTACATCAGTGCCACTGGCCTACCTTCTCACAACTAATGTTGAGTAAGTTGAAATTCTGTTTATTTCCTTGAATTTCTTAATAAACGTATAAATATATAGATAACGTATTGTAAGTAATCATCAAAAGAAGTTACCAAGACTGGGGAACTATCGAGCACCATATGTACAGCAAAAAGCACAACACTAGCGTTGTCAAAGGTATAAGATTCATCAAGAACTCTAACAATGGGCAAGTGACTCAAATAGACAGTGAAAAAAGAAAGAATTATGATTATCAAGAAAATTGGGACATTCTACAAGTAGGTGCATGTCTGTAAGTGGGACAATACAGTCTGAACAATAAGATGCAAGACTTTGTTCTATTAAGTGCCAATGAATTAAGCATGTTTGGTCAATTCATTGTCATGCCCAAGCTGTTTCTCGCCTTTTGTGGTGGTAGGAAGGCCATGAGGATATGCCAAATTTAATAGGGCACAGTTTATCCATTATATCTGACATTGGCATCTTTCTTGCCAATGATTATGGATTACATTATGAATAGGTAGAAATCCAAGTATGGAATCCTTTCTTGGGAGATACAGTAAGACCAGCATGAATAGTCTCCTTAGCAGCAGCGTCTGCAAGTTTGAGCCAACATCAATTTGCCCGGGTATCCAGCAAAATTTGACTTAAATTCTCCAAAGATGAGAGTCAGTATTAGATTTTGAGCACCATGAGGGCATTGTGAGAGTAAACCACAAGAACAAATGAATGTTGGCACATAAACAGCAGGCGGCATAGAGCATACAAAATTGCATAAAGTTCTGCAGGAAAATGATAGTCTCTGGAGGAAGAGACTATCAGGAAAGCAGCTTAGTAGCCAACAATGAGTCAAGTCTGCCACCATCTGTGAACAGAGCAGTAGAGTATAAATGGCAGGAAAATTGTTGAGGAAAAAATTTATTCATAACAGTAGGTGGGGGTTATAAGCTATAGGGGGTTAGTTCAGGATAATAGAAGGAAAGTCAGATAATGAGATGATGGAACTCATAACTCTGAAATGCATAGAAACAATGAAACACTTCATATATCTAATGAGCGAAGTGGATGAAAATGGCGCTGTAAGAAAGAAAAGGAAAAAACATAAGACATGGAAAATGTATTGGGGCATGGGTACAGAGGCAAATAGGGACTGAAGAGGGCCAGGAATGAGTCTACTGGAATCAGAATGGCAGCAGAGTAGCAGTTAAAAACAGCATTGCGATATAAACAGAGCGCCAACCTAAGCTGTTGCATTACCATATACAGAGGAACGCTTCAGTACAAAACCATGTGATCAGACTGCAGGGATGACGAGGAATACTCCTGGAGGGTAACAAGAAAATGTGAATAACTCTACAAAAGCTTCCAGGTGGTCTACAAACCAAGATTTGTGACCAAGAAGAGGTGACATCAGACAGAATTTGTTACTATAGATGAGATAATAAGCCACATGGAGGCATTGTTTGCACCAAAATAAGTAGGGCTAGACCAGATATTATCATGGTTACTGATGCAAGCTGCTGGGATCTTGTTACCCATTAATTATAGTGTTAGACATTACACTAGAGATGGGAGAGCTACTGGAAATCTGGAGAAAGACAAGTGTAATTCCAGTAGTCAAGAAAAGAGGACAGACATGAAGCGTTAATGAGGAGAGTAAGATCTGAAGAACTGTAGGGTGCTGCAAGAAAACCTCTACAAGCTTCAAGAGTGTGTAGATAAATGGATGCTGGCAGAAAGAAATTAATTTGGGATTTGACTGCAGAGCCACATCCAACAATCATCAGAGACCGGGCCGTTGGGAGGTTGATTCTTGGATCCATTGCTAGGTAACTGTGAAGTAGAGGTTGATTTATTTTCTAAAGGTTTCACGGTATATAAAATGCTAAAAATTTTGTTGTTTTTATTCCAATTGAAAAAGTATGATAATATATAATAATGACATAATCTGTCTGCAGACAGTAATCAGGTAAATTATCAGCAATATTTTACTTTATCAATAAAGTAAAATACTTTACTGTTACATTGACAGATCTGAGTTGAAGCAGAAAGACAAAATGTCTACCACTGCACTTACATGGTATGACCAGGATACTGCTGAGGCTGGTTGGGCAGCTGTGTCTCAGCTGTGCAGTGGAATGCACTGTTGGGATGGTGTGTACAACACTGTCTTGGAGCGATTAAATATGATGACAAGCTTGCACAACCAGTTGGAGTACCTTGGAACAGTTAAGGAAGAAATGCACTCTTCACAAAAGAAAACACAGATTCTCTCTATTCAGGAAATGAAAGGTGAGTCATAAAAGTTAATAAATGATAAATAAACCTAAGCCTCAATTTAAAATAATAAGTAAATGTAATCAATAGGATATATTTGTCAACATTTATCATGTGAATAATTGTTGGTCAAAACAACGAGTTCTTTAAATTAGTCTTTGGTCTCACACGAGTTTTGAGTTATCTCGGTTACTCTAAAGCAAAAGCTTACTGATTCTTGGTTATGATCTAGCAATCAGGGCAGGTTGACATTCTATACTGGCGCCAGGTGGCCGCTATCCAGTGGACACCATTGGTTGAAAGCGACAACAGTTCAACCAACAGTGCCCACTGGAGAGAGATGGATTCATTGGAGAATACTCAATTCTGCCCAGAATGCAACCAGAAAGTGCATTTATATGAAGCTCGGCTTTTTCAGGTGTTACTTGGCATCACAAACCCCCCCCCCCCCCCCACAGACAGTACTTGTGGTACTGTCTGTGGTAATAATATATTTTAGTGGCCCTCTGTTAGGCCCCCCCCCCCCCTTGTAAGTACTTTTCCTCAGAACTGAATTGACTTTTAAATTGCAATGTTTCAGAGTTGATTAGGAAAGTTGAACAACATGACAAAAGTCTGCATGAAGAAGTAAATCTCCTGACAGAAACTTTTCAGCAGAAGCTTTCAGAAGGATCAAAATTACTCGCCACAATCACTAAGCTGTTCAATGATTGGTATGTTTTAAGTGACTTTACTTACCTATTGTATTATTCAGGTATCCAAAGCTTTCTATTGAACTTGCTAACCTAGTAGATAATGTGTAATATCCCATTACTCATTAGGATGGCATGTATGGTTTCTCCACGTGTAAAACCCTTGGTGCATTATTAAATAGTACTTTTTTCAAATTATATCGATCTCACTCTATTTTTTACCTTAATCAAGCTTACCTTTATTTTTTATTTTTTTATGTATCGGGTACACATTTTACGTCTTTCGTTTCCAGATAGACATTGTTTTGCTTCCTTACTATAGGAAGCTCACACCAAGCCATATCCTATAGGCTATTTCTGGAAGATTTTATAGTAAGAATGTGTGTGTAGATTACTACTTTAATTAAAAGGAATTTGCATTTTCCTCCCTGTGTGTGTCATATCAGTTATTTTAATTATGATTTAATTTTTGTGTGTACTTCTTACAGTATTGGAAAAGTTTAATTTTGAAAACACCAGGATAAAACATTTGTTTCTCTAAACTTGGCCACCTCCTCAGTTGCTCCTGAGCTGTCAGCTAGTATCCACCTTAAACTCTAGGTACCCTTTTTGACCCTGGCAAGTTGCTACATATTTTACCTAGACTGGATTTACAAGAGGAACCAGAGGAGAATAAAGTGGGTCTTTACTCTAACAGACTATATGGGGTAGTTACTTAATTGTTTTAAAGATGAAGTTATGTTGTTTTAGGTGTCATATCCCTCTTCCTTTCCATGTGTTCTCATTATTTAGTGCAGCGCTGAGTGTCAAACCACCAGTTAGTGTTTTGCCAAGTTTCTGGCTAAAGGCTAAACATTATTATTTAGAACTTATTCCTTAAACCATTTTTATTTAGTAACTACTGTACAGTGTTCAAACCGTCATAAAAACAACCATCCTTCCCCCTTTTCAAATATTGCAATTATGCTTAAATATAGAGCAAGTAAAATTACAGTAATTTTCACATGGATTTTTTCCTATTCAATTTATGACCAATAATAATTTGTTGGTGCTCTCTTTAGACTGCTAATTAAAAATACTGTACTCTTTTTACAGGTGGGAGCAGCCTGCAAAGTCCATCAAATTATTGGAGACTAAATAAGAGCAGGATCTTAATTTGCTGATGTAACGATAGCACGTTAACTCATTATTCCAATAATGCAAGCCTCAACCTACTTATACCCAGTTTGCCTTGGGTTTGGATTCTGACCAAATGATTTGGTAAGGCAAGAGGAATTGGAGATGGAGATAACTTTTTCATCATATTTTTTTTTTCTTCAAACGTTTTGGACAGAATTGACTTCAACTTCTTTCAATGCATTCCACTTGCTGGCCACCCATACAGGTAATAGGAACTTCTTAATATCTCTTTGAATCTGTTGCATATCCAGCTTCTTATAACCCTTTGTCCTACCTATATTTTTATTTAAATGAGATTCCTTTGTCTATATCCGTCAGAATCTCGTACTGTAAGTACTTATAATACCCACCCCCTGTTTCTTCTCTTGTGTAAGGTTGAGGTCTCTCAACCTGTCCTCCCTCATACCTGAGGCATCTCAATTCTGGTATTAATCTAGTTGCAAACCTTTAAATTTTTCCAGTTACTGTTTATTCTTTGCAAGGTGTGGGTTTCATGCTGGTGCTGCAAGCTCAAGTAATAGTGTCACATAGGCAGTGTGTATGAACTTGAAAGCCTGTTTAGATTCTTAGATGACATTCCTATTTTTGCTAACTTCATATATGCTGTTGAAGTTATCCTGTTCACACGAGCTTCTGGTGTTTGTGTTGAGATTACGTCTACTCCCAGGCCTTTTTATTTTATTGTTCTTGTAACTGCCTTCAGTTGGTGTAGTTAAATATAGGTCGCCTATCTTCCTTACCCATTTTCATAATTTGGATTGAATTCCAGCAGCCAATTCTGCCCCCTCACAACTTTGCATCATCTGTAAACATCGACATGTACAAGTCCATTCTCACTTTGAAGTCTTTTATATAAATTGAGAACAATGGCCCTGTGAAACACCACTTTCCATTCTTCTCCAGCCTGACTATGACTCTTGACTTATGACCTATCATAAAATTCAATAAAGTTTGTTAAGCACGATTTTTCCCTCTCTGAAGCAGTGAAGCGTGTTATAAAGTTTGCTCCCCAAATGCTGTGTAGTCCTTTTTCTGATACTTTTTCTAGCTTCTTGCAGGGAGAAAACATGTTAATGACAATGGTCTATAGTTTAGTGCTTCATGTCTGTCCATTTTCTTGACTATTGTAACTACATTCGCCTTTTTCCAGATTTACTGTAGTTTTTCAGTCTCTAGTGTAATGTCCACAACTTCAGTTGAGACTATAGTTAATGGCAACACAAGATCGCTGCAGTTTCCTTCAGTGACCATGGTGATATTTGGTCTGGTCTGGTCCTACTGCTTTTGCTACATGTGTTTGGTTAGGTTAGGATAGGTTTTGTTAGCAACATAAATACAAAACTATTTCTGGGTTGTCCAAATTCAGTGGCATGAAATTCTACTTCCCAATTGTCCATTTACAATAGTATATGTATGATGGTCCCCATGATTACTATAAGTACTATCTAAACAGGAGGATGGCCTGTGGTCTAGTCACACTCATTCCTCGCCAGTGTGATTTTAGGCCCACTTTCCTGATGCACCCGATTACCCTCCTGCCCTTTATCACTTGTTTCCCCCCCCCCCATGCTATTTCTTTTCTTCCTTTATTTATCTTGGCTTTTCTATCAGATATGTAAAGATCCTATATTGTGCAGAGCAGTTTTCTTGGGGGGAGGGGGGGCATTCTGATTTTCATAAGCATTATCTGAAGAGATATGAAGCTGTCTGTTCTTACCCTGATGCTTAGTGCTGATATGAATGCTGTAATTTAAGCATATTAGATTTTGTGGTTGCCATAGTCCTAGTCTGATCATTTTGTAAAGGTAGAGTTTAAAGTGGATTAATGCTTGCTCAAATCTATAATTTAGGTAGGTTGCTTTTAGCAATAGCTGTTCTCACACACACATGTGGTGGAATTTAATAATCATTAGATTCAATATCCTAGGAGTGTTGATATTTTTTATATTATTGGCTTCTCTGATACGTATTCTGCTTTTATATTGGCTCTGCAGATGATGCTTAAACACCTGAATATTCTATATCGCAAACAGGTGCTATATAAACATCCTTGCTAAGCACTTTTTGATACTTCCATAATTATAATTAATTTAAACATTACTGCATAAAATTTTTTTAAAGTATTTGGAAGATCAACAGAACCTGACAATGCTTATCTAGTTTGTGTTAAAACATTCACAATAAAACAAATGTTCCAACTTCGTCAATAGGTTCAGAAAGAAAATCAGCAAACATTTTTACATATTACTGAAGAAACTACCAAAAGGGTTATGGGGGGATAACTTTAGACAAGAAAACAGGCATTACAAAAGTGTTAAATAGTTTATTTATATTTTAAGCTAATGTATATTTCAAAGGTCATTAGAAAAAAAATTGTAAAATAAATTTCAAAGGTTGTATATAGTTAACAAATGATGAACATGATGAAATATTTGCAGGTCCTTAATGATTTACATTAGATTATAATGTCTAACTTTCATCTGGATGATTATTGATTAAATTTACAGTTCTTGAAATACAACAAAAATTGGTCCTAACTGCACCGAAATAATGTCTTTTCGTTATTACATGAGATTTTTACTTAGCCTATAAATATTAATTTTTTTTCATTCCCAAGATGTGTATATAATCACTTGAATCAAGATAATCACTTGAAATGGAAAGGTTTGATAAATCAGTGTTCAAGAGCTTTACAATTAAAGGGGATGTAAAATAGTTGTATACTGAATATCCTTAACACACTATCTTTATTCTCAGCTTTCACTTAGTATTGTAATGATATTGCTCTGCTTAAAATCAGTGTTCAAGGAATAGGTACTACTTCAACAGCCATGGACTCTATGCCACATTCATCAACGCCTCGCAGTATCCTGAAGTATCCACCCTCGCCCCAATTTTCTCCCCAGGAATTCTTCACGATCCAGAACTTCTCTCCAGTTACTTCATCTGCTCCATATCCCACTACCAACACTGCATGGTTTGTCAGCTAGAAAATAATTATAAATTGGCAGTGAAATCATAAGAATTTGTAAAATATAAAAGAACCAGTATGTAAAGCTTAAGGTATACCATATTTTGGCATAGGATTTGTTAATGTGCCTCTAGATAATAACACTATTCATATTTAATACCTCAGCCAATTTAGACAGCATATCCAAGCCAGGTGTTTCTGGATAACTCTGCAGTTCTCTTTTGTAAATAATTTAGAAAACAAATACTGACTGAAGATGATACAGTGGCACCTCAATTTATTGCTGCCTACTTAAATTTTTTTTGAGTTACGACGTAATTTTGGTGGAAAATGCAACTCGACTTATGACCTTTGCCTCGATATTGTTGATACGTGTTTGGGTCGACCGAGCTCGTGGTTCCCGTCGCATGGGCCGACCCGGCTTCAGTTTATCAGAGCCGCCTGCTTAGTGATGATGGCGCTTGTAAAGAATCCCATTTTTTTAACACAATTATATATCATGTCATGGATCCCAAGAAAGTCAGTGGTAAGGTTCAACCTAAGCAAATGCATGTGAGGATGACCACAGAGGAACAACAAGAGATCATTCGTAAACATGAAGATGGTGTGCGGGTTGTTGCTTTAGCTAGGCAGTATAACAAATCTATGTCAATGAAATCCACCGTACTTGCTAAGAAAAAGGACACATTATGAGTGTTAAAATGGCAAAAGGCATATCAATAATCACAAAACATAGAACACAAACACTTTAAAAAAGTTATCATTAATTTGGATACACAAAAAGCCAGTGGGTGATTGCATGAAGATCTTATAAAGAAAACCCCTAGAACGAATGATGCAGATACGGAAGTGTTTAAGGTGAGCACGGGATGGTTTGAGAAATTTAGAAAAATTAGTGGCATTCATAAGTGTTGTGAGTTGGCGGAGGAACACAGCAAAGAACTGACCACCAAAGAACTCCAAGCCCTTCACAAGAAGCAGCAACAAGAGGCAGCTAAGGAAATTTCTTCAGGGGAAGAGGAGGCAATCTTACCCAAATGTGCCTTATATTATAAACTTACCTCCAATGGGTTAAACCTGTCGTAGAGTCCCGTGTAGTGGTAAATGCCGCCCTTATAATGAATAAAATCATCATATACTTCAAACCCAACTATAAGAGGACCTCCTTTCACCAGTGCTATCTTCATCTCCTCTTCGTTGCATGCGCCAAAGTATCCTGTTTGGTTATAGGCTCAGTAAGATAGCGTGCAGTAACATGACAAAGTCTAGAAAGAATGGCTTGGTCAACCATATTTGAACCTTCATTTATAATAAGCAAAAATAATAATCTTTATCATTCAAAAAAATAATCTTTATATTGCCACTCATTTTGTTTAATTTTTCCCAAATTCTAAGATTTGTTAGAAATTTGTACACAGTAATTTGTTTACTTTCTCTTTGTGCTTGCTTGCTGAGAATATTTATTTTACATCAGAAAATAATTTATTTTAACAATACACAATGCCTTGGCAAAAAGAGGCAACATTTTTTTTTTATGAACAAAAGTTTGCCTCAATCTGACCTGCATCACATCTGACTGACTGTTTTGTTTAAGTTCTGGTGGCAATTCTATACAATACTTGCCACTCATTAAAAATGGGAAACTGAGTTTTATTTACTGAATATATAATTTGCTAATACTTTTTTGGGGAACAAGGCAACACAGTATTTCATAAAGCCTTACCTCCAACGTAGCGGTAATGGGCAGTGTAATGGCGGAGACAGCTTTTGTTGGTGTGACATACGTCGTCCTTTCCTTCATATGGGGAACATTCTTCCAAAACCACACCAACATCCTGAGCATACCTGAATACACAACAGAGAGGTATTAATTGTTTATCATAAGATTGTACATGTAGTTCATTGCTTTACTACTTTTCTATAATTATTACAAATTTGCATTATCCCACTCATTGTTTATACCATTTGGTATAAGCCAAATTCCAGTACTTTTGGGGATCTTTTAGCAAAACAAAACCTCTTAAGTTAAATGACAATGAATTACTGAATCTCTCACCACCAGATAATACTAAAAAAAGTTGAGAAACCTGTAGAAAATGCTAAACTGCTATAAATAAAATTACAAATATTTGTACTGTATTACATGCACATCCTTACCTGCCAGCAATGAGGAAGGGAAAGCCTCCCTCACATCCTTGGGCAAGAAGTGAGCAGCCTACCACATCCTGGGGGGAATAAACTGGCTGCTGGGTGTTGTTGGTGAGGATTCTAATACGTGATTCCAGTCCAGCCATGGAGGCAAAGGCATAGCATGACCCACAATTCCTTTGGTTTCTGCAATCAAAGATACCTGTTTAACATCTGTATATGTAAATATGTGCATTATCATTACTCCATTCTCATTTCATAAGGCAGGGAGACACATTGGAAGTATGCACATGTAAACATGACAATTTTAACCCAACTATTGCAAACAGTAACTGCTTAGTCATCATGACTATTATCCTTAATATAGAATTTTACTAAGTTCACACCATTTAACTCTCCAGATACCAACATGAGCTTGAGGCACTGATAGAAATCTGAAGTGACACAACTGCTATATACTCCTGTTCTTACGGAGACATTGATAGCTCACTACTGAACCTTACTCCCCCTATAAGGTTCAAATGCCCCAGTATTTATCTGAAATGAAAGACCTAAGTTTCCTCTTATTTCACTCCTTCCCTTGATGGACGACAAAGTACAGATAATGGCAGCTACTAAGCAGCACCCATCCATGTGACCTTCCCTAGCTTTAAGTATTAGCAGGAAGTAAATAATGAGCCAGTCACTAAATGCCGACTCAAACCAGACCAACTGTCTCTGAGTGAAAATACCCACACTTACTGTCTTCCCAAAACTCATTCACTAACTCATCCCCTCCTCCCCGAATGTTGGTGTACGTTCACATGTGGAGTATGTACAGTATATACCTATACATACATGTACACATACACATAATTGCAGACAATACAAATATATAATATTTAATATTAAAAGTTATTTCAACCATTCCCTAATGTACAATGAACATAAATAGCATACCTAATAGGCGATACATAGTTGATGCCGGAGACATCACGCCAATCCCAAGCAGCTGGCATCCCAGCATCACGTAGCTTGGCGAAGAAATTGGATTTTTTTGCACCAACTCTGCTTACAACAGATGACCTGCATGATCATAGCAAATTATTAATTATTCACTTCATGTTCATTTTGTGTGCTATGAAGAGACTTCATGGAAAAAACTATGAGTACACAACTAAATCTGTAAAAAAACACCATGAAAATAAGGTAGTACTGTAGATTAGTTTCTTGTGCATATTGTACTGTTCTATCTACCCATATCTTAATTGTACTCACGCTCTGCCACCAGCCCTCCTGAGGTGATCTATCATAGTCATCTGCTCATATTCTGGATACACATTAGCATGCCAGCTATTCTGCTTGGCATTGATGTTCTGGATAAAGGCTGAATTGTAACTGTATAAAGCATCTTCCTGTTAAAAAATCAGTGGATACAAATTAAAATTATGAAAGTAATTTGATGTACATAAATCAACATTTAAAGTATTGTATCTTTCTCTTACTACATATATTATTATATATATATTACAAGTTTTAAAGTACTGTACTTTACAACGAATTAACCAAATTTTAACTTGAGCCTGAGGGTATGCCAATATCGGGCGATACGTACTGTGCTAACCTTGGTGCCACCATTGGGTAAAATAACTGGAACCAGGAAACCTAAGTGAGCCTAGACAACACAATAGAAATGAGAAACACAAATGAGCTACAGGCATGTAAGGCACACTCTCTCTCTCTCGGTGTGCAAGTAGTGAACATGCAGCATACTGTAAAGCAAGAGGTAACCAAGATAAATTCAATCCACACATTTAAAAGTACATAGGGTATGATAGAATCATATACTGAAAAGAAAAAAAGAGCAGCACCAACCTGAAGTATGTGGCTGAGAGTGTAGTTCTTGGGAGCAACTGGAGTCTTCTTCTGTGCTCGATAGCAGGCCCAGTTTCTGACAGTGACATCCCTGGACCAACCAGTCATTGTCTTGTCACAGAAAGATGTTACTTTTTCTCCACTCTGAAAAATGCAGTGTAAACAGCTATGTGCATTTAAGCATAAATATCAGCACTTGAAGGAAAGGAAAAAAGAAGGGGGGGGGGGGGAGGGAAAGGGAAGACACAAGGAGGAATAGAGTAAACGAGGAGGAAGGAAGTGATGAGATGTGGATCAAGATTAAAAGTTACAAATAACTGAAACAGCAATAGCCCAGAAGATCCAAACCAGGCTGTCAGATTCAAAAAAGTTGTCACAGGCACTGTAGTAACCCTGCATAACTTAGAAGGGCACTGGAAGCAATGGCAGATATGACAATGCATGATCATCAATTAGTCATTAAACTTGCACACACCACCAATACACAAGGTTATATGTATAAAGAAAATGACTGCTTATGAAGCCTTATAACATTTCTGAACACGAGTGATTTTGCACTGATGCTTATATTTATTTATGTGAATTGAATAATGAATGAAAGGGGTTTAGGGAAAGCCTCCTGCTTTCTTCCAATCAAGTTACACCTGTTTGCTTACATAATATTTAAGATAATTTCATTCAGAGTAGGAGAGAAACCTTGGATATTATATGTTAGTGGGATTGTAGTTACCAGATATTTGCCATTCTGGATAACTGCTTGCAGTTAGTGTAGTAGTGCTAGCGCACTACTACAGAGTGTCCACATCCTGTGTACTCATTATATTCTGTCATCAGGATGTGTCTATCAGCTGCCTGGGGAGTGCATAAGCAACATGTACACACAGCAAAGCTCACCCCGTGAGCATCATTGCTAACACATTTATTAACTACTGACTATCTGCAGGCCCTTTATCTTATGTCAGCTACTTATTACCGACACTATATGCACCCATTGTGCAACCAACCACTCATTCTTTACTGCCACCCATTTACAGAACACTAATCACTCAACAATTTGAACATTGGTAACTTGAATCTCCAGGTTGTTCAGCCAAAATAATGAGTTAAGACAGTCCCTTAAGTTGGATGGAATCCGAATAATGGGATTTTGTGGTCACGTTAGTTATTGGCATTCTGGATAACTGCTTGCAGTTTCTTTTTAGTTTTAGTTACTTCAGTCATTTAATTTACTTAGTGCTAGTGCAGTGGCATCTATTTAAAAATACTCAAATACATTAAAAAATGCATTAATAACAAAATTTATAAGCATTTTTTAAATACAGTGTGAATGTAATGAAATGCTCTTTCCTGGTGAAGCTCTCAGTAGCTCTGGAGCTAAGTGCTGGTCCAGCCATGCCTTAAGGAGATGCACCAGGCCCCAAGACCCACCTGTGCCTACTGGGAGCAGGAGCAGACTCTCTATGAGGTGGGGCAAACTTTCGTGTTAGAGAACAACCCAAAACAACAGGAAAAACTACCAGAAGGCCTAAGTGAAACAAAACAAGTAATTGCTTGATGAAAAATAGGAACCTGAATGGTGGTTCTATCCAGTTAGCCAACTACTTGCCCCAATGTGGGAATGTGTGGTGTACTGCTTTGTTGACGCTTTGGGCTTGGAATATCTGACAGTTTTTTTTAAGTCTTGTTTTTGTTGGTAGTTCTTCCGTGTTTGTGTTCACATTGGCATTTGGTACGTGACTGGTGTTCTTTGCCTCAACCTCTCTTCTGTTGCTGTTCTTCCCAGGGTCAGCTCAGTCTGCCCGTTTCAGTTTTTCAGCCTCCCAGCCTTTCAGAGAGGTCATAATGGGTAAGCTTGAGGAATCCACTGCAAGGTTCCTCCCATAAAATTAGGGAAGCCAGCTAGGCAAGACCTGTTGACCTGATCTGCCATCTGGTGGTGGTAAGATGCACCAGTCAAGAGTATTTATCCTGCAGCAATCAGTTTTCCTTGTTTGCATATTGATGCCTAATTTCCATCCAGTGATGGCCACTAATCCAGTGATGGCTCCATCCAGTGAGATGGAGCCAACCTATTGAAGCATAATGTGACCCCGGTCTGTGTACCAGCAACAGATAAATCCCAGAGGCCTGGTTTATTTATTTAAACCTGGTAAGGTTTAGTGGTGCTGTACTAGTTATATTTGAGTAGCTACTGGGATCCCTACCAGAAATAATCCTAAAAGTGAAATTTAAAAAATTGATTTTACAAAATAAATTGTTGCAATTTATCTTTAATCCCATTATCAGGCATTTCCTATCACTTCAACTACTTTCCTTCCTCCTCTTGTTCCCAATCTGACCCACACACTTGTACTCATTATTCACACACACACTTGTTCCTTATTCCCCGACCCTCACACACACTCCCAATTTTCTACTAATAAACATCAACCCAAATCCACCTCATGTACATCATAATTTCCATCTCACCTTTTTATACAAGGAGAAAGCAAAATATGACCTTCCAGAAACTCTGATCTCAAAGCCCTGGTTATAGATCATGGTCCAGGTGCCTTCATTCCCAAACTCGTCCACAGCAACATTCGGGTACATGAGGTTGACGTTTTTCTTGTGCACAATGGGGCCTGTAAGATATGTATGTGATGAGTTGTAGTGCATCTTTTTAGGAGATACTGTAGATAAAATATTATGTTACATATTTATTAAATAGACGAGAGATGCTTGAAGGAGGCTCGCACACAACTAACCATAGACAATTCCTTGATTGATTCAATTTAACCACACTTAAAATGATAAGAGGGTTAAACATTTGTTAATTAACTGTTGTGCACAGTGCTATTGTCCCCATGAGCACATATCCCTTGTACCTTAAATGTTTTATGTGCACTGCTGAGAGCAGCGAATTGCACTTCATACACATAAAATAACTATCTGGGTAATTGTTGGGCTTTAATGTTTTCTATCTGTTTAATAACTTTGTTATGTGATGAGTGTGGTTAATAACTTTGTTATTAACCATTAAACAATTCAACATGTCCCCTTCACCATCTACTGCACATAGAAATCTTCAGTGTAGGCAAAGTATGAAGTTTTTCTTAGTAAAAACAAAGTATTTATTTAGAATGCCACCCACTTCTTTGTTATTATTATTTACTTTATCTAAATGTTAGTGGCCCTCAGGTAAATTCAAGTAAATAATTAGCCCAGTTGATAAGTACATGGGCCACCATCCTACCTACCAATCACCATCCTACCTACCAATCATTTTTGTTTGAAGTGCCTGTAACAAGATACACAATGAACAATATTTAGTAAAGAGTATTTTATGAAGCGAGTCCTCACAACCTTTATTATAGTATGTACAGTACTATAATAAAGTACAGTATTAGTAAACTTGTTCAAATCTGTTTAATATTACCGAACACATACCAAGATCTTATAAAGTACAGTATGTACCAACACTGAATGTAATTTATACAAAATAACACCACACAAGTGAATTTTACTTACCCATATTATTGCAGTCAATGTTAGCATCTCCAGAGCGTTCAGTCTCGTAAAGTATCCAGTCTCCTCGGACATCATCAAAAGTGCAGTTAGCTGGTGTATCGGCTCTGGTGCCATGCACCAGCATCACCAACACTACTGCACACTGCCACATGTACATTTTCTCAAACACTGCCGATAACAATACAAATCTGTTTAGTATTTACTTGATTATTTATGTGTATTTATACATGAGGAATTAATGCAGCACAGGTACACAAATTTAACTTCTAATGACAACAGCGTACATTGGTTTAATATGCATGTCTATTGTAAAATACAGTGTGTAAAAATCGCTAGCACATCCATGGTCGATGAAGGGGGCGTCTTGGAGCAATTAGAAAGTTGTGAACTTTTGAACCAGTGACTTTGATGGAGGATGAAGAAGATTCCAGGCCTTTTCAGGTAGCAATGATCAGGAGAAACGGAAACAGCGTTAAGTGATACTGACAGTGATGAACGAGTGAAGAAGTGTTGTGATCGAAGGCAGACAGAAACTGGGTTACAAAGTTCTATACAAACTCAGCAGGAAGATCTCACTAGAAGAATACAACAGGACCACATACAGCAAGAGGCACGGATTAACGGAAGGAAGCGGCTGTTATGTCCCTCAACATGTCCACTAACTTTTCATCAGATGCTGGAGTGGACCATTCAGTTAGTCAATGAATTTCGTGAATATGAACCACTATTTAAGGAGGGTGTTCACCGGCCCTACATAACAGTTGGGACAGAAGAGGCAGTGGAACATTTAACGACTAACGGATTTAGGAATATTGTTTTGGTTACTCCTGAAGTCAGAATAATTTACACAAAAGTTATTGTTTTCAAGTATCCGACATATTTGGAGCCTGAATTTCTTCATCAACAATGAAAGTGTTGTATGGGCTAAGAGGAACATTATATGTGATGAAAAACAAATCCAAATTGTTGCCTATTTAAAGGGCGAGGCTCCAGAAAGAATTTTTGTGCAAGGACTTTGATACATCCAAGTCCATTTTGCACGAACTTGTCTAAGTGCCTCTTGAATACATCCACCTATGTTCTGGCAATATTTCTAATGCTTGCTGGGAGGGGTGTCGAACAGCTGTGGACCCCTGATATGTGGATCTGCGGGCCGCTCCAAGCAACTGCCTGTTGGACCAAGTTATCACAAGTCGAGCCTGGCCTTAAGCCGGGCTCGGTTGGAGTAGAAGAACCAAGTCTTCCTGTGCCACCACATCCCACTTTGTTGATTATTTATATAAAAGTACATATGGTTTTTATATAAAACATAATACAACATGTAAACATAATCTAAATGTTAACTATCTATTAATGGTAAGACCTATCTCAATTATGGTACACATACTGTATGTGCTTGGGGTTCTACTACACAAAATAATTTATTTCCTCTAATTTCTTGACACAAATCAGCTATTAGAACAAAAAGAAACTCTAGCCCCCATACAGTACTGCCCTCTTATTCAAATCTTTGAATATGGTAGACATTAAGTCACAGCACATACTCTCAGATGTACTCTATACATAAAACTCTGAACTGTAATGCTAATCCCAACCCTTAACGCTTCCTACACAGTTGTACAGAAGCCATGGGCTCCACACTAGAAACAAATATCTATTGGATATTCCTAGAGTGCAACTTAACCAAACTAGAAATCAAGGGTCCCAAAATGTGGAATGACCTTCCCAGTCACGTCAAATATTGCCCCTTTCTCAACCAGTTTAATAGAAAAAGTAAGTACTGCAGTACTACCTAATCCCCGGGACACAGTGGTAAAACACTGGCCCCGGACTTTGGCCTGGGTTCGTATCCAGGCCGGGGAGGATTGACTGGGCGCCAGTCCTTAACTGTAGCCTCTGTTCACCCAGCAGTAAACGGGTTCCTGGTGGTTAAACAATTTGGCGGGTCGTATACCGGTGAAAATTAGGATTAAAGACCTTCCCGAAACGCTTTGCATTTTAGTGGCTTTACGAGAATATAGGAACACTTGTATATATAAATAACAAAAAACAATATATGTGCGTCGCGTCATTCGGTCAGTCGGGTTAAACACTCATTGTTCACGCCAGCAACTGGATGAGTGACCACGTGCACGCGGGCTACACATGACTACGTTGCATGGAGACCATAAAATACCATGGTCCTTACCTCATACAAATTGTAAATTGTGAAATTATAAACGTATCGTAGAGTGCAGAAGAACAAACACACAAACCATATCCTCCACACGTCACTAGCACTGAAACACAACTTCCAGTTTCGTAAGATAATAAAATACTAGATCTTCTCCATGAGCTTGAATCTTAACAAATTTGCGTTGTATAAACTATCCTCATACAAAATATAACGGTATATATGCCAAAGAAAAGTGAAATACGTTACCAGTATGACGAGAGTTGGCAGGAGCGGGAAGACGCAGCCTCCTCCCAGCGTGTCTGGCAGATGACTGGCTGGTGGCTGACCCCGGGAGGTTATATACCTCCCTCCTGGACGCTTATCCCACGGAGCCACGCTCAGGTGGGATAAGACACCACACACCACCACCCACTGGTTTATTTAATATATACAAGACGGTACATTGGGTATTAAGAGAGTACATAGTAATAATAATGATTTTACATTCTTCTAAAATCACTAGCACGCATAGCGTTTAGGGCAATTGGTCCACTCATGACTAATAGTCAACTTACTGGCCACCTTATGTTGGCCTCCAAATACATGGTAAGAGCCGCAGAATCTGCCTTTAAAGGAGAAACTTAGTATAATCTTGGATTGCCAATATTGCCACTATTTCTGCCATGTTAGGCCCTTTTTTATTTTTTTATTTTCTCAACACATTTTATACTTTAATCTCAATTAGTATTAAGTTCTAGTCTTTAGTGTTTTTCCTGCCCGAAACGCTTTGCGTAATAGTGGCTTTAGGCATAGTATGTGCTACCTCTATCTATAAATTCATCAATATTTGTATCACACCTTGTATATATGTACTTTACCTGAATATACATTTCAATTTTGAATTTTAATCAGTCCGAGAGCAATAGTACACCAACAACTGCAACAAAATCTTGTAGCTGTGAGGCAAAGTGAAATCGACACCAGTAATTCCATCTATCATCATACTATCATGCAAGAGGAGCCACACATCTATAGATCCAATAAAATCAGCAGACTTCTAGATATTACTACTGCTTGGCTTAGACTCTGTTACAAGTATCTCTGGACATTCTCATTTATCTGCTGATAATGAAATAATTCAGATAATTCACTTGACCAAATGTAAACTGTGTCAACAAAATTATTCGCACACCCTTCGTCACTATGTAATGGAGTGCGAAAAGATACGGGAATTCAGAGACCAACCAATGTTTGGTTGGTCTATAACCAATGTTTCAACGATGTGTAAATATTTCATTCAAAATGACCTGCTACCAGAAATATTAGCCAAATATCCCCAGTTTGCTAACTGTAGGTAGTAACTAGTCCCTGAGCTTATTATGTGCCTCTATAACCCTGTCCACTACCGCTCACAAGATGGGTATGGGGTGCATAATAAATGAACTAAGTTAAAACTACAAGCCATAAATACAACGAAATTCAAAGCGCAAGAGATTGAGCATACCAAGTTGGCCTATTATAGATAGTGTACTGGATGGGGTCGCTCCACTGCGTAAGTACAACCCAATGGTATATCTTAGTGTGTACAGTACTTATCTTTCGGCGATTACTGGGGGAGTGAGGTCTAGCGCTTTATGCCCCACTAAGAAACTCAGACCTCAATAAACATATTTCAATTTAAATTTCAAGGAGCTCAGCGTCAAACAACAAAAACTATACTAAGAAAACTTTAAAATAAATCACACGATGCCCACTTAAAGAAGATAAATTTATCCAGTCTTGTAAAGAGAAAAAAAAAAAGTAATTTAATAATCATCTGTTTTTGTTGTGAAGTTTTGCGCACAAAGCTTTTGTGCGTTGGGTGAAACATAAGAACAAAGGCAACTGCAGAAGGCCCATTGTCCCATACGAGGCAGCTCCTATATCTATAACCACCCAATCCCACTCATAGACATGTCCAACCCGCGCTTGAAACAATCGAGGGACCCCACCTCTACCACGTTACGCGGTAATTGGTTCCACAAATCAACAACCCTGTTACCGAACCAGTATTTACCCAAGTCTTTCCTAAATCTAAATTTATCCAATTTATACCCATTGTTTCGTGTTCTGTCTTGTGTTGATACTTTTAATACCCTATTAATATCCCCTTTGTTGAGTCCATTCATCCACTTGTAAACCTCTATCATGTCACCCCTAACTCTTCGCCTTAACCATAACCTTATAAATTCTACCTGTACTGGTGGTAGAATTATCTGGCAATCTTATGTACAAATCTTTGTGTCATGCATGATGAATATTCCTGCCATTGCGATGGGAATTTAAACCGAGCGAAAATTTGAGCACATTTCCCTTACACCTGATGCTTCTGTTCAGGTAGCTGTAATTTGGTACCTGGGAGTTAATAAACTGTTGTGGTTGCATAATGGGGAAGGTTAGACGATGGATAAAGGAATTTAGATCAAGAAACCTAACAGGCAGTCTATCCCCCCGGGCCCCGACAGTTATGACACGTTTTGACTTCCGTGAACTTAATTAACGTGTTTATTGGTTCTGGGATTAATAATATTGTGTTCGAGAGTATGTTGGCAACGCTGACTGTATAGCAGAAGTGTGGAGGCACTTCTCAGGAACCCTGTCATTACAACACCACATGTATTACACCCTTTGTACACCATTACTTGACTCTTTGTCAACATTTATTGTATGTACTAGCTCTATCTATAAATTCAGCAATATTTGTATCACCCCTTGTATGTATGTACTTTACCTGAATAAACATTTGAATTTGAATTTAGTAATGACAAAAGATGTCTTAAAAAGTGGAAGGAATACATAAGACATACGGACAGTAGTAAGGCAGACACATGAGTGACTAACCTAAGAGGGTCCATACGGACGTGTTGTGGCGTCCTCAATATGCACCGAGTGCCTGATAGCTCGGGTGAGCACTCAATTGTAAACTATGTGAACAAGACCTGGGACACGCTCTTCAATGTTATGTTTGTGAATACCATGTTATCAACAAATTTGTTATGTTATAAAACACAACACTGCGCCACGGGGACTGCCAGCCCGTCCTCATAAACATAGGCCAAAGTCCATTCCATGCACCCACCAAACCGACTACAGTATTTATGAATGGAAAACGGTTTACACATGATTCAACCCGTCCTCAGACCAAGTCCATTCCATCCAGCGGTCGACCCCAAAGACGCATTCATCAATTTTGACATTCTGTTCATTCAAAACAGACTTTTCTCAAATATAAATTTACTGACTATGAGAGGATAAATACTATCTCAGTAATAGTATTTACTGCCCCAAGAGTGTAACACTTATATGCTGTGCTTACTACAGATTCAGCATAGCTCCTGTGCCACGTAAGTCCGCTACAGGTTCATCATAGCCCGTGCTACTTGCCCCGCTCCTGTGCCAGGTAAGTTACGGGCTCACCATAGCCTGTGCTACTTGGAACTTGTTCCGAGTAGCTAAATCTATAACAACAACTGTGCTTACTATATTAACCTGCAATGTTAACTGTGATTCTTGTACTGTGAGTGTACATTGTACATACTGTGATGCCTACTACTGTGATTGTTGATGGTAGTTGATGATAAACTAGCTAAGTTCAGTGTTGGAACAGAGGGAAAAATTACTGCATCTACTTTGTATTCCTCCCATGTTGGTGTTAATTGTTAATCATGCTTTGTAACATTAGAACATAAAGATCTTATTATGCTTTCACATGTATTATTCATTTCTTCCCATCTTTTGAAGTGAGGGAATTAATCCATTAGCTCTCGCCTCTCATTAACCTAATTGCAGAAGCTTCATTTATCTCTGAAATTCTATCCCCAATACTCTAAGTTCAATCATGCCATCATTATCTCGGTAATAGTATTTATTGGGCCAAGAGAATTATCTTGGGATTATTCTCATGGCTTCTTTTGTACCTTCTCCAACTTCTTTAGTCTGCCTTTACCAAAACAAGACATGACAGGGGCAGCATAATCAGAGAGAGATCTCACAGTATGCCATGTGATTACCAGTGGAATGCGAAATGTAGAATATAATCAATAATTGTGTACTGTATGGGTTTGTGAGCCCCTTGAGGGACCTTATATAGACGAGGTTAGCAATAGCCTAAGCTACTCTATCCTTTTGAGATGTACTTCATTTTCTGAATAAACTTAAACTTGGGAATTCTCCGCCCCTGGGGAGGATGGAGTAACTTATGTAATACTTAATGAATTTACCATTATGAAAAAACCCCAGTTAGACCTCTTTAATATTAAGCCATAAAAAGGGCAGTATTCCTATTAGATGAAAAAAAAAACAGCTAGCTATGATCATCCCTATCCCTAAAGCCAATGGAGAGTACAGACCTGTGTCCTTAACCTCGTGTTTTTGTAAGATGAGGGAAAGGAAAATTTGAGAGACTTGTATATGGTATATAAAATCAGCTATATAATCAGCTGGCTAGTAATTTGTTCCGGTTCCTCAGAGGCAAAAGTACCTCTGACAGTATTATTAAATGTCTAGCTAATGATAATGATTATTGTAGAACTTTTATTGATTTAGAAGGAGCCTTTGATAAAGTTTAGTTAGTTTAGTTCATTTATTATGCACCCCATTCCACTACCGCCCACAGGATGGGTAAGGGCCTCAAATACAACAAAATTATTAAGGATGGTAACAGTCCATTTCATGTGGTCTCAATCTCATAGTACCACAGTTCTATGGGTGCAAGAGTATGCCTCCTCAAACAACACTCGGGCGTCAAAACAAGTAAGTAATTATCAAAAGAAGGCACCAAACCGGGAAGGCTGAGGCGTCAAAACAAAACGCCTGGCCGTTTTATCCGTTTAGCCTGGCCGTATCCTGGCCGGGGAGGATTTACTGGGTGCAATTCCTTAACTGTAGCCTCTGTTTAACGCAACAGTAAAATGTGTACTTGGTTGTAACAACGATTCTTCGCGGCGGGGATCGTATTCCAGGGACCTGCCCGAAACGCTACGCGTACTAGTGGCTGTACAAGAATGTAACAACTCTTGTATATATCTCAAAGAAAAAAAAAAAAAAAAAAAAGCCGAAAGAAGAAGAATCAAAACAGGCAAAAACTTGGCGGGAAATGACAATTAGAAAGGAGAAGGGGGGGGGGGGGGGGGAAGAGAAAAACAAAACAAGGAAAAGGACAAGTTGCCTGGCAGAATTTGAGAGGACAGCAGCAGGAGCATAAGGCCACAAAAGGACTGAGGACTGTCCTGTGGAGCATCACGCTCCGGCAGCTGCCCACCAAGCCCACCTCACGGCAGCAACGGGCCAGACAGGGAGGGAGGTAGTCTCAAGTCCTCAACCAGGACCTTCACTAAGGTTTCTATAACTGTAGTCCCTCTTATGTAGTTTGTGCAGTTATGGTAATGTAGTTATGTAGTTTGTATGTAGCTTATGTAGTTTGCCTGTTTCAGAGTCAAGGTTAACGATGTTGTCTTGACTGTGGGAGCAGTCTACAGGGTTCCTAACACTGATGTGACTGAATTTAACGCAAACCTTAGAAATCTTATACGAGAGAACCGACTGAACAAAAAACCACTTAATTATTTCTGGTGACTAACGTTGACCTTTGCAAGCCTGATACCCTTCCTGCTGCTAGTTTCCTCAACTGTATGAATTCCTGCTTCCTCATACCCTTAATCACTAGACCTACTAGAATCACTGACAGTACTGCCACGACTTTTAATCACATCTGGACCAACATAACCTCTCCGCTTACTTCAGGGATAATCATAGATAGCACTACAGACCATTACCCCACATTTCTCCTAACCAACATTAACAAACCACCTCTAGAGACAAGGGAGATAAGCTTTAGGCTGCACAATGAAACTGCTATAGGCAATTTTATAGCTGCTGCTGCTAATATCAACTGGGAATCCGAATTAGGGAACATAAGGGACATCAACCTAGCAGAGCAATCATTTCTTAAAAAAACTCTCAGCCTTTATAACACCCACTGTCCTATGCTAACAAAACAAGTCACAACTAAAAGGCATTATGTGCCTCTGTAACCCTTTCCACTACCGCCCACAAGATGGGTATGGGGTGCATAATAAATGAACTAAATAATAAACTAAAAGGCTTAACAATCCTTGGCTTACAAAGGGGATACTTAAATCCATTAATAAAAAACATGACCTTGAGAAGAAGGTAAGGTAATTATCAAAAGAAGGCACCAAACCGGGAAGGCTATGTAGCACCATCAAAGTGCAAAATAATCAGAGGGCGCTAAATATTACCAAGAATGCCAATATGAGAACAAAAAAGCATAAGGCAAACGATATCAAAAGTATCCGATTCACCTAGAATTATATCGAGGGACAAGTGACCGCGAGGGATGGTCGGAAAGCAAGACACACGCTCGTCCTGGAAGTCAGGACATTCAACAAGGATACCTTACCTTGAGGTTACCTTGAGGTGCTTCCGGGGCTTAGCGTCCCCGCAGCCCGATTGTCGACCAGGCCTCCTGGTTGCCGGACTGATCAACCAGGCTGTTGGACGTGGCTGCTCGCAGCCTGACGTATGAGTCACAGCCTGGTTGATCAGGTATCCTTTGGAGGTGCTTATCCAGTTCTCTCTTGAACACTGGGAAGGGTCGGCCAGGATATGCACAACTGTAAGAGGGACAACACAATTCGGACAATAAGGAGCAGGGCGGCGCTCCATTAAGTGACCGTGGGTTAAGCGAGTATGACCAACCCGCAGCCGTGCCAAAGCAGTTTCACCTCGAGAAGAAGTATAGGTTAGGAATCGTCTTCAAAGAATTTTCAAAGAATTACTCATCATTGCTATCTAAAATAATTAGAAGAGCCAAAATTAAATACTACGAAGATAAATTTACTCACACAAAGGGCAATATTAAGAAAACATGGAGCACAATTTCTCAAATATTGGGATCAAAGAAGATTTTAAATAACAAACCAATACTCCTATCAAATAATGATGGTCTGCTTTCAGCCTCTGACACTGCTCCTGAGTTCAATAGGTTCTTCTCTTCCATTGGGTCATCCCTTGCAAGTCCCTTATGTTCCCTAATTCCATCTTCTAGTACTAATATTCAGGACTATCTTACAGGTAACTATCTACAGTCTCTGTACCTAATGCTTACTAATTCCACTGATGTTACTGACAATCCTTTCCCTTACCCTACCTTTACCAACGACCGCAGCATACACTAAACTTGCAAAAGTTAGATCACCATTCAGGACCCTAAATAGGCATTTTGATTGCTGTACACCAAAACTGGTCTTGCATAGGTGGAGTATGCCACCCCATCACGGAACCCCCTATCTAAAGAAATGCACAAGGAAACTCGAATAAGTTAAGTAGTTTTGCAACTTTGGTCGTCCTAGAATTGCAAGGGATGAGGATATGAAGGAAGACAGAATTAAACCTGATGAAGCTAGAAAAGAGAGGAGAGACTGGAAAGACATGATAGATGTAGCTTCTGGGGGGAAAAAAAAAAAAGGTATGAGAAGTGGCTAGAGGTTTTAAATATGCCAAAGCTAGAAGATAAAAGAAAAAGAGGCGATATGATCACTACGTACAAAATACTGTACTTTAGTAACGAGAATTGACAAATCCCAAAAATAAAAATTCTTGAAACCTAGAACTTTAAAAACAAGATTTCATCAATTAAAAAAAAAAAAAACAAACACACACACTCCATTTAGAAAGTTCACCATTGCAAACAGTGGTGTAGATGGTTGGAACAGGCAAGAAGGCTGTGGGTGCCAAATCCATCCATAGTTTCAAAGCATCATATAAGTACCAATAAGACAGAACATCACAAGCAAAGCTTTCATCCTGTAGCTTAGGTAATTACTGTACAGGTTACTTGTCCCAACAAATTATTACAGTATCTCTTACTGTACTTGAAAATTACTTTTTAGAATTTAGAGTTTTACATTTCTTCACTCGAGTACAGCCAAACTAATAATTATATTTTTCCTGACAAATAAATATTTTATGACAAGAAATTAAAATTTTTCTCCGTTTTATATTTTATGCACACCTGGAAAGGGCCCTAAAAACCATTATGCAGTAAAATTCAATAATTCAGTTTAAAATGCACAAATATCTTTTGGACCATGGTGGGGACCGTTAACAAGCTGCCAGCTTTCTGTCCCTGTTGAGGCCACTATGGATGGTAATCCGCAGGTGAATTCAGATAAGTGAGAAACCCAAAACTCTTAAGATGGTAAATAAAAACTTTTTAATACAACTATTAATCCTTATCTTGAAATAAATTATTAAGCTACAACAAACTTAAGACATTTTAAATTGTAGGTAAATTACATGACTGAAGATAATAAAATGTTTAATAGCTGAGGAAATAATTTACAATTGCTAACAAAATCTGATTAATTCATATGAATGGTAGTTTCTAAAAGAAAAATCTCATTTTTATGGTATAACAATAATCAAGAGCTATGCAAGGAACGATTTCATAAACATGAGTTAACAATTTCTAGTTTGTTGACCGCACACAATTTACATGGAAAGACAAAGAAAACAAAAAGCGTTGAATGTAATGAATGCCTTTATCTGAATGAGCCCTGTTGGCTCTCTGAAGCTATCCAAACTGATATGTTCTACATTAGTTTGGGGGCCATCAGTCACAGGAGTTATGCCTACTGGGAACCACAAGCCAGAACCTGGTCCTCTCTCAGAGGTACAGGGAGGGAGGGAGGGAGAGGTGTTGGGGAGCCTCCGGAGCTCACCCAGAAAATGGTATTTCATTACATTCAATGCTGGTTTTCTGTGGGAAGCCACATCGTTTACCTGAAGTGCTACTCAAAAATCATGTAGAAGCATGGACTTATTCAGATGGCGGCAGCACTGAACGCATGGACACAGTTGGCAGCATGGACACGGTTGCCGGAACAACCATGGACATCTTCAAGAGGAAACTAGATTTATTCCTCCAAGGAGTGCCGGACCAACCGGGCTGTGGTGGGTATGTGGGCTTGTGGGCCGCTCCAAGCAACAGCCTAGTGGACCAAACTCTCACAAATCAAGCCTGGCCTCGGGCCGGGCTTGGGGGAGTAGAAGAACTCCCAGAACCCATCAACCAGGTATCAACCAGGTACCGCAGGTCTTGAGACAAAGAAGAGGAAGACTGCCACGACAGGCACCCGAAAGCCACACACGACAGGGAAGAAACCAGAATGTTCACTAGATTGCTGGTGGCCTGGACTCTGTTCAACCTCCAAAACCCTCACACCCGAATATCTACCCAAGATATGTTACCAAAAACTGGAAGAGGAGGAGGAGAAATCTGAAACTCCGCCCTCGCTCCGAAACCCCTCACACATTCGGGAACCGGGAGCTGGAAGCAGGGATGGGGGGGGGGGGGGGGGAAAGGAGCAGGGTGAATCACGCTCACCAGGTAAGGAAGCAGGGGTGAGGAAGGAACCAAGGTCAAAGCAACCAACAGCCCCCTAAACCTGGGCCCTAAAACCCAAGCAGGGCAGCTCTGGGTCCTCCAACCAAGCAACCAACCTGGCCCATTGTAGTAAGGAGAATCGAACATGCAATGCAGCCGCTGCCTGATCCTTGATCAACAGACAAGGAATGAGTGAAGTGAAGTACAAGCGGGGAACAAGGCCTGCAAGACACTGGGTCAGTGGTGTCCCCGACCCATCAAGCAGCGTGACAGAGGCAGTACGGATGATCATTTCCCTTTGGCAGGGGCAACAAACAACCTTCGACTTCGCACAAGGCGAGAGCAGGTTCGGAAGAAGTAGCCATTGTACGATTGAGCCCATGGGTTTTCCAGGGCCCATAGGGTGAATGAGCTCTATGGGAAGCCCAGGCACTGGGGCTAGCCAAGCCGATTGAACCCTGTCAGGTAGCAGGCAAACAGACCAGTAGCAGCTATGAAACCTTGGGGGAAACACAGGAGGACTACAAACATAATTTAGGCTTGCCTATTAAGTTAAACAGACCACCACCACCTAAACAAGGCAAGAACGACCAAGTGAAAAGAAAATGAATACAATCAAAATGAATACAAGTGCTAGTAGCATGAGGGGTTGCTTGTTTGGTTTTCTTCTAGGAGAGTTATTTTTATCTTTATGAATGTAGATTGCACAGGTTAACCAGACAATGGTCCATTTTGATTCACCTACCTTTCTGGGCCCTTCCCTGGTTGATGGCAATTATGACATACTATACTTTAAATGTAAAGTGCTCATATACCATTGCTCCCTGTGGCTCTCTGACGGGGACCAGGTAGGCTTAAGAACTCCTGTGACTGATGACCCCTAACTAATACAGCACATCAATTTGGATAGCTTCAGGGAGCCAATGGGCTCCCCACAGAAAAGTTGGGCAACACTGAAATTTCTCTAGTGATGGCTACTTTGATAAAATACGTATATTTGGCACAATATTGGACTTCAGTTACTTCAATTACAACTTCAAAAAGTTACACACATGATTAATAATGTCTGATGCACGATATTCAAGATGGATACCATGAATGTACAGTATAAGCAATTTAAAATCTGAAGGACAAGAACATTAAAAAAATGAATGAAAAATTAATTTGTAGCACTGTCCATATGAACAATTATTAAAGATGCTGCTAAGCACAAGGAAATTAATGTTTGTTAGTATTCATACCTCAGACTTTAAATAATTTTGAATGTAAAAACTTATATTTTATCATCCCTTAATTCAATATTTACAATTAGCAGACTAGAAATGCATATGTAAAATATGTATTTAACATCGTTTATCATGTTATTATACAGTAGCTCATTATATAGCTGACCCTTAACCCCTGCACTGCTCACCTTTTAAATTGACATTCCCGTGCTGCACCAAAAATAAATTGTTCTATAAAGTTTTTTTTATTGTTAATTACCACCCAGGAAACACAAAAATTCAAGTAAAAGTCTCTACATCTTTTAGTTTAGCTGTGGTAACCTGGAGAATTTGCATATTTTTTTTTGTTTGTAAAAACGAGACTAGTTGACATTGAAATAACTATTTTCAGTTTCTCACTATTTATTTAGTTTTTTTGCTCTAACAAGTTGTATCAATTTGTCAAAGCTAAGTAATGGTAAATACTCGCTTGCTGTTAAAATTTTAGTGGCTCATAGTATGGCTGTCCTACACACTATAAATGCCATGGCCTGACGAACGCTTCATAGGCCTTAATAACCTAGCCCATGGAAGGAAAGTGAGGCACCCGGGATATTTTTTAAGATGGGCTTTTTTTTGGCATGGTTACTGGAGGCCTGAGGAAGCAAATGTGTGCTCCATTGTATACATGGGAGTTTCGTATCTTATGATATGCCAAGATAATCACATGTCGGCTGGTGCACCAGCACACCCCTTAATATGTCGGCTGGTGCAGAGCAGGGGTTAAGCTTGGTAAAGGTAAAAAGGAAAGGGGAAAGGAAAGCACAAACCTAAATCAGTCTGTAATCTGGTTACTATACAACTCATTTAAAAAATTTGTCACTTTGGAATTGACTAAAATTATTTGCAAATGAAGTTTATCAGCTATCAAATTATTCAAGGAATAAAAATATTTATATAATCAACACACTTTCACATTGCCTTTTAATCTATCTTTGTGCTAAGTTTTGAGGAAGAAACTGACAATACTTCACCTGTGACCATAAAACTTGCCATGACTAATGCCATTGAAAGTTGAAAAAAAAAAAAAAATTACTTTAGAAATATGTTTGTTGTAAATCTTTAATAGCACTTTTACACATGCAAAAAGATTGGGTATAATATATTGATGGAGCAAATTGATATACTTGTGCTTTATGTATGGATATGGTAATGAGAGAACATTCCAGGAAATCCACACATTCCTACAGCATTGTTCAAATGCTACAGCATTATTGTAATCACCTAAGTGCTTTTATTTCTGCACAAACTATTCTCTGCTAACATGCACATGCTTCTTTTCCAATGCTCTCTCCCAACACGAAATTGCAAACAAGTTCGCAAAAGCATTTATACAATAAATTTAGATTGATTTTAATTCATTGTAAGTATTTATAACTCAATTCTCCATTGTCTCCAGTTAATGGCATTTTTTTAATTAATGTTTTTTTTAATGTGTTGTTACTCGCTGCACATACATTCAATGTGTCATTCTGAAATTTATGTAAAAATAAATTTGGAAATCTATAAAAATTCATATGCAAGAATTTTTCTTTTGTCAGCTTTGCTAAGATTATTTTATAAAATTTATAAAAATATTGAAAGAACTGTACCTGAAACCTTAATTGCTGACAAAATTTCAGTAATATGGCTTATCACAATAACAGTGAATATTGTCACAATCAACATAACGCTAAAATTAATTTGTATAAAATACATGAATATGGCACAATTAGCTTTAATGTAACAAACTAAAACCACAAAATGTACCAAAGATATACTCAAATTTTATCCTCTATTCCAAATTTGTAACATTCTATAACACTATACAGTAATATTTATTATTTGTTAGTCTGGTAGAGAGAGAAATAGTGTCCCTTCTTCTCGATGAGCTGCTTGTGAGTACCAAATTCTACCACCCGGCCGCCTTGAACTACTGCAATAGTGTCGGCATTTTGGACAGTTGACAGACGGTGAGCGATGACAATACTAGTACGGCCCTTCTGGGCTTGTTCCAAGGCCTCTTGGACAACCTGTTAAGTACAATTTCATTACTGAGCTGAAAGTATCTCACTGATGCTTACAATAGATGCATTTAAAAGCAAGTACCAAAAACCACTAAACCCAGAAGGCTATACAGCAACATCTATGTTGCAAAATGGTTAAGAGTTTCTAGGCATCCTTAAGAATACCATTACAAGAGCAGAAAGACAAGATGAGCAGTGTTAAAAGTCAGATTCGTCGAGAGAAAAACCTGCACAAGAAGTGCCAGCGAGCATCTCTCAAGTAAGTAATTATCAAAAGAAGGCACCAAACCAGGAAGGCTATGTACGCGAGCATCTCTCAAGTCTGCTTGTCAGTATTTAACAGCAACATACTGTAGACAGAATAAAGAGTTCTAAAAATATGGCCATGAATGGGTATTAATAACAATGACAATAACAATGATATGTTTATAGTTAAAAATCACAAACATAAGTGCAGGTAAAACCTCAAATATTTTTAAATCAACAGAAGTGATTAAAAGGCAGGGAACTAAAGAGTAGACAGTACAGTATATCATTTATTCATAAATTATATGAGCAACAGTGGAATGGATGTTCAAGGGAAAAATTAAAAGGGTTTATTATTTTGAATTAAAAGATCAGTGCCAAGATAACCATTAAAAGGACAAGACCATGTTAATTAAAATGGTATAATTATGGAAACTGCTAGGCTGAGATTTGTAGATTAAAACCAGTAGTCCAAAAACAAAGTTGATAAAAGCCAAACATTTAATTGAATACTAAGACGTGCATATTTTGAAAAAATGTAAAGAGATAAAAAAAAGGGGGGGCAAATTGAGTAAACAAGACAGATTTAGACGAAGGAAAAAGCAAGAAGAGGAAGTAGAGAAGTCTAGTAAATGGGATTGCTAAGAAAATTACGCCATCAGGTGACTGAACAAGAGTAGCTGTAAAGGTACGGTAAGAAATAGAGGTGTGCTTTTCCCTAGTGTAACTCGGGGAACCTGCTCTTGTTTATTGACGTAGAGTGAAGATGATTTGTGGCCACAATATAGTTTGCAATATTGGCGACAGCTTCAGCTCTAGACTAATGTTGAGTGCAGAGGGGGCAGAAATTGGGGGGGTGGACATTAGCTGAGAGTACAATGGAGGCTCAAGAATCTCCTGTTCTCGGTTCTACATTGTGGCTTGTTGAGCTTGAAACCATTGCTCCTCGTTTGTGTTACCCCCTTTGAAGAAATCTTATCAACATCCTCAAAATTGTTCAGTATTTTATAAGTTTGAATGACATCACCCCTGTCATTCCTGGCTTGCAGTGTTGTTAGCCCTGTAGTCCTCAACCACTCCTGGTACAAGAGTGGACTTGGGTCTGGATTATTTGTTTTTTTCCCCTGGTGTTGCACTTTCTACAGATCAGCTATGTTCTCTTCAAGATGGTCTCCTTGCTTGAAAACGGTAATCCACACGGGGGCACACAAGATTTATACAATTGAATCTCCACTTTTTCTTTTCTTGAAAGTCAAAGGTACACTTAATTATGCCAAGGGTTTGGTCAGCTTTAGTGACTGCTGCTCCTACCTGTTGTGCAACTTTCAGTGAGTGGTGGATTTCGACTCCAAGGTCCTTTTTTTTTCCATCAATCTGCTGCAATGTATTGTTATTAATTTGGTAGTTGTAATGTGGGTTGCTATGCCCCATGTGTAAGGTCTTGCATTTGTATATACTGTATTAAAAAGCATTTGCCAGTCTTCTGACCATTTGTAGAGTTCCTACAGATCCCTTTGTAAGGCTTCAATGTCATTTTCCACTTTACCATAAAACTTGGTCATCTGCAAATTTTTGTAGATGGCCCTAGTCATCCTAGTGGATTTGTTCATTTAATGTATCACGCTATTGTGATTTCTGTGTATTGACCCTAATTATTTACCCTTCACTCAGTTACAAGTGCACATATTCTACTATTTAAAAGGTACAGTATAGAATTAGCAAACTTATCTCTTAGTGAGTTAATTATCATAATATTATTTATCCCATTTGCCCCTATTTACTTTGCATTGATCAAAGACCTGCAAACTGATTGGTCATTTACAATTTTAGGTATAAAACATATGGTTTGATATTAAATACAAAATACCTTTAAGCTAGCAGAAATGCAAAATCTCCCATTCCAGCATTGGTATTCTACAGTTAGTGTAATAAACCAAGTATACCTAGTGCACTAGTTATTTTATAGCAATACACATTGAACTAGATATACCATAATGTTCTATAAAACAAAAACTAAAATTCACACCCATTACAAACCATTACAAAATGTAAGTTCCTTACCTTTTCGCTTTCGGTGTCCAGAGCAGAGGTAGCTTCGTCAAGTAGCAACACACTTGGGTTTCTTATTAGTGCTCGTGCTATTGCTATACGTTGCTTTTGACCACCAGACAATTGTGTGCCCTTTGCACCGACTCTTGTATTATAGCCCTAAAATATTAAGTGTATTATAACCATCTACTCACTATAATTAACACTTTCTTGAATGGAATAATAAATAATTTTGTCAGGAAGAGGCAGCCTGTGTATTGTATTGTATATATAATATATAAAATCATATATATCAATAATATATAAAATATAATCAATCGATAATATATAAAATCTATAAATATATAAAAATCTATAAAATATATAAACATATAATATATATAATCAATAATATATAAAATCATGAGCAATTATGAATATGGTGATGCTTCTTTCTGAGACTCCCTCATTGATAGTAAGAGGAAGATTATGCAGGTGCTTCCAAGCCTAAACAAGTAGCAGCAGCAGCTTTGTTAAGTGTCTGGCTGTGGTTCCTAGGAGAGAACTGGTCTGTTTGAGCAGATGTTTGAGAGAACTGGATTGGAGGTTGATAATTATGTACCTTGGTTAAATGTTTGGGGATTCAGCATCCTAGTCATCACCAACCTCTGCTCCTAATTGTGGGTTAGTTGTGGGAGGAGACTATCTTCTCCAGGGAAGGTTGGCAGCATTATTTCCATAGTAATTTTTTCCATAACTAGTTTATTCTTTGATGTTGCTCCAGTCTTAGGTCATCAATAGGTGCCTCTGTTATTCAGATAGTGGTGGAATTACCAACAAGGGTGTTTAAGAAGAAGGGTGATTAAGGACAAGTCCCTCTGGGTTCCCATATAACCCTAGTTGGTCAATAGTTTTTAAGCCGAGTAGCATGTACCAGTCTGCAGGATCCTCAACATGCTGTTCCAAGACTGGTATGATTCCTACACCTTTTTACTTATAGTTCAGTTCATTGTTCCCTCAATCAAGGACTAGGCAATAGCTCTCCAAAAGTTTTCAGTGTCATCTCACAGGCAATAAATGCGTAAGCTTTTATTCCTCAGAAATGGGGACCACGAATCCAATTTAAGCTTTAGATGAAGCATGGTTCTATTGCTACATCCTGACCATTATTGAGTTCTTGCTGCAACCTGGCTTACAATCCTGTCTCCAGTGAAAAACTGTCCATTGTACTGTGTCAGTCACTAAGTGAATGGCCACTTCCTGATTTTCATGTCACTACATTGAGAAGAATTTTTTTTTTTTTTTTTTTTTTGAAGCGACTTGCTGGCAAGTGTCCAGATTCCTCTCTCTAATGAAACTTGCCAATGGATCCAAGCCCTCACACCATGTGGTAGAAATACTGCAGTTTTGGCTTGTCAGTATCCTTTTTGGACAATGGCACGAGTTTGCCAAATTTCCAAGTACGCACAGCTTTAGCAGTTGCAGCATCTTTGGGTTTCACCAAAGATGGTTGTACTAGTTCTTCAGGTTGTGGTACTGGAAGTCAACATCTTCCCTACATTCCTTGCCTGCTGGCATGCAATTTTTAATCAGTTCATCGAGTCTGCTTGGACATTTTAATGGCTAAAGTCCACTCTCTTTCATGTACTACCTTTTAGAGATGAAGAATGGGCTG
Organism: Procambarus clarkii; assembly: GCF_040958095.1. NCBI lineage: Eukaryota > Metazoa > Arthropoda > Malacostraca > Decapoda > Cambaridae > Procambarus > Procambarus clarkii. The sequence goes on along the minus strand of NC_091166.1, from coordinate 47,870,387 downwards.
AAATAAGGTCACTACTTATTAGGTCATTAGTCAAAGCTAGAGATTTGTTAAAACTTACATTTGGTAGAGACTCTACAAATGAGTGAATGTTGGCTTGTTTGGCAGCATTAACAATTTCGTCATGCCCCACTTCCCGGCAATTTTCACCATATGCAATATTTTCGGCAATAGTGAGATCAAAGAGCACAGGTTCCTGAGACACAAGACCTAGCTGGTTTCTCACCCAGCCAACATTTAGGGCTTGTACATCTTTACCACTAATGCACTGTAATGAAGATAGATAAACATTTTCAGGCCAACAACATTGAAACCAATAAAGCAAGTTAGTAAAGAATGTATGTACAATATGTATTTTACATACTATCTTGGTAGCATACTCTAGGGAATGTCTTTTTATATGTACAAAACGTAAGATAAAATATGCATAATTATGATACATGGCTAAATAAGTTGCTTAACACCTTGAGTATCAGTATTGGTGTACAATTCCATGAAGTTCAAAACAATATCATGTTCTTTGATGAAATTATATATTGCCTTGGTTAAAAAAATAAAAATGCACATTAACTAATTTGTACTTGCCAAGAAAGTAGTGTTTATCATTTTGTAATCTCTTTAATGCCAAACCTAATTAAATTAAAAAGTTAATGAAATGACAAATCTAATAATCATTCACAGCTGGTACACAATGTCTAGTACATGAAAGATTGAAAGCACATGTTGCCCCCAAACTCCCACTATGTGAACCCGTCCATCTGCTCTCACTATAGTTTGGTTATGTTTACTAAATGTCTAAATTTAGGCTGTGTGCTTTTATATCGTTTAATATATTTTGTACAATGATTTAATGCATTTGAGCATTTTTAGGTTCTAAACTGTACAGCATTTGATATACTGAATATTGATGGTACATCACATGCCATATCCAAACAGACTGCCACAATGATAGCTTAGGTGAATAAATTTTGTTTTCACTATGGCAGATAATTCTGTCAACTGTACTTACAACTTTCCCTTTGCTTGCATCATAAAATCTCTCCAGTAGGCCAATGATGGTGGACTTGCCACACCCTGAGCTTCCAACCAGGGCTAGAGTTTGTCCTCTATCCACTTTAACATTCAGTCCTGATAATATGGGCACATCAGATCTTGTCGGGTAAGAAAAATGCACACCATTTAGCTCTATGCTGGTTACGGGAGTGTTCTGCAGAGATAAAGAGACACATTTGAAGATATTTAAACATGCTGACTGTAGAAAATATTGACATGGAGGAGAAATTGGGCATTGGGTAGTACAAGGCCATCAGTGGAAGGAGCAACTGAAGCCCAAAAGCCTACCTGGGACCACAAGCCAGAACCTGGAACCTCCTGTGGTTGGGAGTTTTCCTTAACTACCATCGACTGGGGTTAGGCACCCAGAAAGGTAGGCATGACAAAACAGTCCCCACATGGTAAGAAAATTGCAACTGAAAACCAAACGGAGGCAAACTCCCTCAATTCCTGAGAAAATGAACAAACGAGTAAACACCAGACCTTGCCGCCGCGCTGCTCATCCGCACAGCCTGTCCCTTCCCGGGAAGCAGAAGGGGAAGCCTCGGACCCCCCTATGCTGGCTGTCCAGCAACTCCAGTTTGGAGGCAAAGCATCAAAACAACGTGAAAAACCACCAACCGGCGTGGAGGAGTGCAAGGAAGCTTACGGGGCTCACCCAGAAAATGGTGTCTCATTACAGTCAACGCTGGTTTTCTATGGGGAGCCCCTTCGGCTTCCTGGAGCTACATAACCAAAGATAAGTAAAAAAGGGACTTACCCGGGAGGTGGCCGCCACGCACTCTTCAACTCAAAGTCGGAACAACTGGCTGTAACCTGCAACCCAAAGCCACACACAAACGCGCAGGATCAGGAATGTTTACCAAATAACAGACAGCCGGGACCCCTGTCCTAGCTTGGTATCTTGGTTAAGTATCCAAGTTTCCAATGTGGAGTTTCCCCAAATTCCCTGCAGGATATATGTCTCCAGCTGGGGGTTTCTTGATTTTCCCAGGTATTTTGCCCAACATTCCCTGGAGGTCTTTATGTGCCACCAAGTTGTGTTCTGACACATGAGGTTATATCCTGAACCCCTTCGGTTGCAGGATAGCACCTGGTTTCCCAGGATGTGTCAGTCCCATCTGGATCCTTTGTGGGGCTTATCAGTGCTGTATACATGAAGGAGCCAGGATGTACTTCTTAACAATCGAGTAACTATATATATTTATGAGGAGTTGGGAAAGTAGAAAAGGTAATTTTGGGTGTGGCATAATGGAGGAAAAATGAGCAAAAAGGATATTTAGAGATGTTTTAAAAATAAATGGAAAAGGCATTTCATGCACAAAAACAGCTCTGGTGCTGTAAGAACTCGCTCGCAACCAATTTACAACTAGAGTTCATGTGAATAACCTAAACACAGGCAAACCTCTATGCAAACAAATGTAACTAAACAGCTTCTGGAACTTAAAAACAAGAGCTATCAAGTTGGTAACTATACCAAAGCAACAAGACTGAAGAAAAAGAGGCGCTGTAATCACTATGAAAAAAATACTAACAGGACTAAAATTGGCAAAGAAGAATTCTTAAAACCTGAAACTTAATGAACAAGAGATCACAGAATCAAGCTAAAAAAAAAAAAAAATCATACATTTGCAAACTGTAGACTGTTGGAACAAGTGAGGTGGTGGATGCCAAAACCATCAGTAGTTTTAAAACTGTGATGACAAAGCCGTGGAAAAACAGGACACGAAGAGTGTAGCTCTTCCTGTAACTAAACTTGGGTAATTCCACTCAGAACGTCGCAATTATTTCCCTGCATGTTATCATCAAAGAAACCCATGTCATTAGCAAAATACAATGAACTACTTCATTCCATCAATTTTCCATCTTTCTTCTAGCTGACTACTGTATCCAAGCATGCAGACTATCTTCACAACAACAGATCTGCTCTGGAGAAAGTTTCACACACAGCAACAAAAATTATCCCAGAACTAAACCGACTCATAACAGGAATGGTTGAAGGCCAGAAACCAGAAATAACAGGTCTGATATTGAACCCTTTAAAATACTGAACAAGTTGGAAAATATTAATCTATAACTTTAAATATCTGTGTGAAAAATAAAAAACTTAATCTGTGTAAACACTATGCAAATTAAGGGACCTAGTCTATGGAACTCACTCCCTAGTGAATTGAAAAACTGTAAAACTTTTGCCTTATTTAAAAGCAAAACCAAAAAGTACCTAACCTCATCTATTTAGTTTCCTACACTGAGCTTTAAATTTGCTCTGTACCTAGTGTTACCCAATCTCCTAATTTTTATGTAATATCAAACAACCTTATCATTGTGTTCATTGCTGTCTTCTTTTATGTGCTAGCCATATGCTGTATTGTGACTACCAATTTTTGTCAACTACCATTCAAGCTGTCATTGCAATCAATCTTATATTGTTTCTGCTGTATTGTGCCTACCAATTTGTTGGCAACTACCATTTTAAGCTGTCATTGCAATCAATCATAGCTACCTATGTGCTTTAATATACTGTACCTATAATTTTCTCTCATCTTTTTTTTTCATTCCATGTAATCTGTTTTCATTTTTTTGTCTATAAACTTTGCAAGTATTTACCTCCTTAAAATTTTCTTAGATTAAGGACCTGCCCGAAACGCTGCGCGTGCTAGTGGCTTTACAAGACTGTAATTACCATATTTGTATCCTCACATTCCTTCCTTATATTAATTTAAATATTAATCTAATCTTTAAAAGATTAAATGCAACACATACAAGGGGCAACAGCTTCAAGCTCAACAAACCATAATGTAGGGCAGAAGGAAAAAAAATATGCTTTTTCACCCGTAGGGTTATAAACCTATGGAATTGTAAATGCAAATTCATTACTGCAGTTCAAAAATCCAGTTTGAACAAATTCTCAGGAAAAATGGGGAGGATCTTGGACAAGCTGACAGCTTCCCGTCACCAAGGTCACTAGACAGATGGCAGACTTTAGATAAATTCAGGTTAGTGGCCTCAATGGTGACACAAAACTAATAATTTGTTAAAAGGTCCCATAATTTTTTTCCACACAAATGTTTTCAAACTGGATTTTGAGCTGTGGTAATGTCTATATTTGCAGCTTCAGAAGGTCTGAGAGTTTATCACTTTATGGGTGAAAAAGCACGTTTTCTGCCTTACATATTCCAAATGATCGTAGATACTTACAAGTCGTAGACCCACACTAGGCGATGCTGTAATTGCAGGTTGGCGTTCAAGCATAGTAAATATGTGTGAAGCTGCAACTTTTGCTTTGCTAAAGTTTGGAGCAAAAGCAACTGCTTGTCCTACCATCATTGTTCCCAGGATGAGAGCCTCTGCTACCCTACAAATATTAAGGATGTTTTTTCAAGATTCATAAGAAATGTCAGGATTATACACACTTCTTACAAGCCAAAAATTTTAGTTTATGAACATTAACTTAATATGTATGGTACCTTATAATAATAATATGAACCAATTCTTGCCACAAACTGTATATTACAGACTTAGTGCACTATTCATCATAATTACACATGGTAATTTGTTAAGGGTAAACCTAAGGAAAAACTAAAACTAATGCATGAAAATCTCAACATTATTTATTAGGCAAATTTCTGCTATGGTTTATACACCAAATAAACAGATGAATTTTGTATGGAATTAAAAAGATTAAGGAATGTTGAAGTTTGAAATGAATTTGTGCTTGCAAATAAGAGCACAGTCAAGAAAATGAACGGGAGGCTTTCCACTACAAGACTGCTATGACATGCATAACCTGTAAAGTAATGAATAACATAGCATTAGATGAACAAAACATATCCCATCACAAAATGCCAACATGAAATTGGAGAAGGAAATATTCTCTCAAACCAGAATGTTTATGAAATGATTGACAATACAGGGAGTATTTCATATTGCTAGAGTGCCAGGAGTCTACCGACATGGTGGAAAAGGCTGGGTGTGTGGGCAAGGTAATACTTAACTGGATTAGTCAAGTTAAACAAGGGGTCAGTCTTAGGTTGAGAATGCTCGTTATCTGTGTACTGTATGTGACTGATCTAATTAAGGAGGAAGAGAGATGTCAGAAGACTGCTTTCAGATGCAAAACAGATGAGGATAGGCACAACTAAAACATTAGGATCTGAATATGCTGAAGAAATGGTCATTCAAGTGGCTACTCAAGCTGCATCCTGGCAATTGCAAGGTAAGAAGACTGGGAACAGTCAAAACGCACCAGAGACAACAAGATATTCTAATATCCATGACAAGTCCTCAATGCTGACCTTACAGGATATTCTAATACTTATGTCATACATGTCAAATCACCTCAAAATATCCTTGCTGTATGAGGACGCTGCACTTGCTAAAATCATTGCCTACAATAAAGCACTGATTTTAGACATTTGCCAGGGCCATTTTGGGGTTCACAATCCTTCCCTGAATGTCATGTCAATGTCATCAATGTCAAAAATTTTTTTAAGCAGGTTTCAAGAACTAATGTTGGAAAATACTTACTTGAAGACGTCCACAAATGAAATTTGGTCAATATTAACCAAGTAACCACCATAAAACATTGCTACAGCATAAGCAAAGAATGGTACAGCTTGTGCAAATCCAAAAGCAGCACCTAAAAAAAAAATTGTTATCTGCTACAATTTTAATTATTTTTTCATAAATTTAAATGTATTCCTGCTTTCCCTCCTGAGCATACATTCCAAAATTTGTTTGATCTTTAACTATTATAAGATTTATTTGTTTGCAATAAAATTTTCATATATGGAAGTCATTTAAATATTTTTCATCTTGTTAATGTCTATGATAAACTGGAATATATTCTATACCTCGGAGATGGGATTTTTTCAGAGCTTCTTTGTGAGGCTTATACAAGGCAGCTGAATATTCTTTAGCAAAATGCTGCTCTTTGTGAAGACTTGCAACTGTTCGAATGTTAGTAATTGATTCTATTGCAATCTGTAAAACATGGAGAACATTTTGTACACAACTAACATTACTCATTAAAATAAATTATTTTGTTTTAGATCCACATATCTACAGGAACCATTTCTTCCCTGTATATTATTATATCCATATTCTCTACTTTAGCCACTAAAAATCATAACTATCATTCATAGTTTACTTGTAATTTGCAATTATTTATTAACAGTTGCTAGAAAAACCAGAACAAGCACTCCATCTATGATACACAATCTAGACCTGGTTTCTCATGTCAACAAACATTACACAGCATTTTAAAGTTATCAAAGAATCCTTTCAAGCATCAGGTAAGCGAATTGTCAATGTTGATAACACTTGTGCATACGTCACATTCTAATTTATTGTGAATATTTGCTGTCCTTCCACCTGTCGCTCCTGTCTCTTGTTTATCTCTTCCTCCGTTTAGTTAAGTAAATTCTAGATTCTAAAGTAAAATTCTAAAGTATTATAAAGTAAAATTATAAAAATAAAAATTCTAAAGTAAATTCTAAAGTAAAATTTAGTAAAGTTAATTCTAACAAAATCAATATACATAAATTAGTACAGTAAAACACTCGTACCTTGCCTGCATCCTGTAGTATTTTAGACTCCGTGACACTCTGACCCATGAGGATTTTGCTCTGCAGGTAGACTGCAATCAACACAAAGGGGATAAAGGGAAGTGTAACCAGGCCAAGACGCCAGTCGTAATACAGAGCCATACAAATGCTTACACCCAGTGTTGAAATGGCTTGGACAATGGTTCCTACACGAGACCCAGTTGCCTGTTAAGAATGGTTCTATAAGTATATATAAAAAGACACAGTTGTACCTTGCACTAAAATTTAAAAGGAAGCAAAAAAATCAATAAAAAATAACATCTTTCTGTTTGCATAGAAATTAATCTACATTTCTTGTTCACAGGGAAGGTGACAGTCTTTATAGTTGCACATTGAGGGTTAAGGGATATAGGTTACACAAGGGAATGTGTAGTGCAGACTGGACTATGAAAATATGAAAATTATTACTTTACAAAAATCCTACTAAGTACTATACATGTATACACAAAAGATTGTGATGTATTAGAACTAGAAAGAATCTAAACTAACTAAATTACAACCTAAATTTTGTGGCATACCCCTTGTACAGCAGCAGCATCCCCAGACAAACGTGAACAGAGCGCACCAACAGAATTCTTCTCTTCATCAAACCAACCCATCTCCTGACGCAGCATAGCAGCAAAGGTAAGTTTTCGCAGTCTTGATGTGAGTATTTCTCCAGCCACCGAAAACAAGTATGCCTATTAAATAAAAAATAAACTTTTTATAATAGTATCAAGTTTGTTTATAATTCTTTAAAAAATTTAGATAAAATAAAAAATTCTGGATATTTTATCTTTAGGGCAGATAAATATTAAATGACTAGACAAAAAAAAAAGTCAAAAGATACCATTCTAGCTGACATGCCATCATTTATCCTCATATTCAGGCTATGGTTTGGTCAGTCCCATACTCTAGCATTAGTCCTTGGCTGGATATAGGGAAACAGTTGCTGGATTGGCTGCTTGGAGGCATACATGAGCTGGTACAATGGAGGTGGGGAGAATGGGGTGAAACCATTTTTTTTTTTTATATCGATTCTGCTCCAGTTCATCAACTCCCATTCATTTCTTTAATTTATTGCACAATCTCATCATTCTACAATGTTTTCTGAAAATACAGGAATAACTAATGGCCATCAAACCCACCCCAAGGCAAGAGCAGATTCAGAGGGGATATCCATAGGTCAAATACTCTCCATTAGGAGATTACTAGCTCCCAAACCACTAAACAGGACATCTAGGCTTGCCAGGAATTATACGAGAGTATTGACACAGCTTAGTTACTCAATGTTGTGTTCCACAGCCATGTTATCGTGTAAAACAAACATGTAAACCTCCGGTGCACCCCAAAAAACCTAAATGTGCCACCACATTTGAGGAGGCCAAGTTCTGGCTCTGGTCCCAGTAGGCCTAACAGAACTCTGGGCCTGATGTATTCTAGTAGTTGGGAGTCATCCGAGCCACAAGGGACTATCCTAGAAAACGTAACTTAAAATGTGCACCAAGTACACTCATTAAGAATGTTATAATTGCAAATCCAACACTAGACTGTGAAGCAAGCAGAAAAGCCAGTCATTTTTTTACCTTATAAAACAGGTAAATGGTCACCAGATATTCAAGGGAATAGTTGACTAGCCCTACCATCTGGCATCAGGTAGTGATATTGGCATGGTGGTATTTTGGGATATAGGTATGTTTGTATCCACTCATACCAAACGTTTTCAACAGTTTTACAACCCTCTTTCAGTCTCTCTAGGGCATTTTCCTACAAGAAAATGTTGAAACATTTTGAAACACAGCTTCCCTACCTATTGGGATGGTGGTGGGATGGGGGGGGGGAAGGATTCTGTTCCTGCCCCTAATAGGCCACAATGTTGTCACAAGAGACCCAGTCATATGTGGCACTGGCCATGGGGTTGGAAACCTTAGGAAGCCACCCCAGAAAAAACTGTCAAAGTTTGTTATTGAAGTTAACAGCCTCAGAGATTGAGGCAAGTCATCAACCTAACAATTTAGGTACAGGCTTTAAAATATCAAACTTAAACTTGCAAGTTTAATTTACCCTTTTATTAAATACTTACGCAGACCATAGTAGGGAGCCGACAAATATAAATTACCACTAGTTTCATTTTGTAAGCTACAGTATTTAAAACAGCACTGACACTTGTACAGTACAACATTGCAGTTACCTGCATGAACATTGAGATAGCAGCAACAATTCCAATCATGAGGAAGAGCAGGGCATAAAAGTCTGCTTGCTTCCTTGCCTCGGCTGGATCAGCTAATGAAAGTGTCTGGAAAATGTAAATTTAAAGCATTAATCCTCAAATATCCTAAGCGATCAACTATAATTTTATTTAATACTGTGCTGTACCCTCTCCAGGTACAGAGCAACCTCCAAAATTTAGATTTCCAAATAGAACAACTAATTTTTAGCCCAATTTCAGTATTTTTACTATTTCATGCCTTTTGTAATAAATAGTATTGATTTTTTTTTTTTTTTTTTTATCCAAGGCACCCTTCAGTTGCTCTTCAAACCATGACCCGAGCTTGCATCGAGCATCACTATATCGTCAGGTTGTCAAGCCGTGTCACACAGTGCAGAGAAAGACCCCATCCCGGAAATACAAGGGGGAAACCCAGTTAAATTTAAAATACCAAAAGCTAGTTTACTCAAAGTTTTGTTCACCCTCAAAAATGAACCTACCCCTCTCTTCCCACCAACATTCTTCTTGGCTCTACTAAACTGGCCTCAAAGTTGTCGTTTCTTGATATTTCGTCTACACATGGGGGTTTAGTGGTCGCCTTACAGCATGTAGCTAGATGTTTGCATGCCATTGCAAACATCTAGTTGTCTGCCAAACTCTTCATATGATCTGGTTCCTCTTGAGCAAGATCCTTTCCATGGTTGTGTCTTAAGGCTGTTTGGGCTTAGACTTTTGTGAACTCTGCATGTTTACACACAATTCAAAACCATTTATATTTACTATTTCATGAGTGCACATCTCTGGTATCAAAATATGGAATCTGTTGGGAGTTTTTTGTTTTGTTTAAGCCATGGGTGTGTCCTCCAGTCATTGGTGGGACGGGGTTCCTTGCATGCACACCTTTAGTAAGGAACACCAGTGCATTTCAGCTTTGTCTCCCCCTTCCTCTTTTCCACTGTGGTGTCCACAGGGATGAGTAAGCACAGCCAATTTGACTTCTTACTTCTGGGCTGGTTACATAATTTACAAGCATTCTTTTTGTCAGTTTTCCTCTGAACTGTATCATACACTCACCGCATCAGTTATAGTGAGGGTATGAACACACATCCTCCTGTCTGTAGTCTTGTCATCCTGTTCAGGATTCTGTAGTGAACAGGAGGAAAAGCAACCAAGTAGTATTTCCCAAGAGAATATTAGACAGCCAGTTGACAAACCCATATAGTCATTATGCTCCACATCCTGCAGTAGTGGACATCTGAGTTATTTCTTGTTTTCAGTCCTACATTGTGACTCGAGCTTGAAACCATTGTACCTTGTTTGTGTTACATCTGACCTTTTGAAGAAATTGTCTATCAACATCCTCCAATTTGTTTATTTGTTTAGCATTTTCATAATTTTGAGGAGCCAAACAAAAACGGTGAAAATAACTACGAATTGGTTAGTGTCTAGATACGCAATGACTGAATATACACTTGCATAAGTGTCCACTAACAGCACAAGCCTATTTCACAATGAATAGTTTAATGATGGAATACAAATATGCTGGCAGAAATCAACATATGTTAAGTGCATTTGGGAACAATGTGTAGGAATGCAGTCTGGATACAGGGGTATATGCAACTGTTGACATGCAAGTATCGTCACCTGGAGACTGTCGAGGGTAGCAGCCATGTAGGCCAGCTAGCAATCACAGTATAGCCAAGTAGTACCTGGAAGGACTGGAAATAGAGCCTTTTGGGTCACTGCAAGCCAGATTCTTCTCTTGGTGTCTCCCTTGCCCCAGTATGATTGGTTACGTGAATGAGTCCTTTGGTTGTGCCATTATAGAATGTTAATCAGCCTTTACTATGCAGTCCTGCCCATGACCATGGCAAGACATTACCCAAGGCAGCAATAGTAGAAAGTCTTAGATATAGAGCACACAACTATGAGTAAAAAGTGATTTAAGTTATGCAGAAACTTACCCCAAGTACTTCACCGAAGAGAACGGCATAAACTGGAATAATTACTCCTTGCATGGCTGATCCAAAAACTCCTCCTACAATATATGGCCACTCGGAAGCATTCATTTTCAGAATCTTTATGCTTGGAACTGGATCCAAAATTTCCTCTTCATCCTTAAACATGAATTGTTTTAATATAATGACTGAAGTAATCTTGAAATAAATAAATATTGCAGTACATGACTTGAAATAGACTAAATGAGATTAATATATCTACCTTGGCAATTATTTCCATTTTCTTTTCAGATTTGACAGAGGATTTTCGTCGGCGTAGAGAATATCTGGTAGACAGTGTGTGGACCAAGGCACCTGGGGACATGCTAGCCAAATCCTCTATGATATCTTGACTGAATTCAGCTATGCTGTCAGTGTCATGGGTATCCTTATCCTCAGATGATGATAGGTCCTTACTTTCTAATGAAGAGACCAATTATTTTATAAGCATCTAAATTACTCTAGTGCAGAATACATGGCAAATGGAGAAAATTTAGCAGTTTTTTAAGCTTTGTCTATACCAGGCATGTCAAACTGAGGGTCCCCACAAGGGCCATATGGGTTACATTTGTGTTATCGTTAAGGCCACACATGATTAAGTCGTTCAATAATAATTATTGCAGAATATTTTTATTACTTAGAAACTTTTCTTTAACCTGGAAACATTACTTAAACAAGTGTGCTTGCAAAAGGCCACATGTTCGACATGCCTGGTCTATACCACACGTATGTTCAACCTAATGCATCCCACACCCACACGAAAGTGAGAATTGAAGTAATAATCACACAGTAATGACATTACTTCAAATATTTGTAAATGCTAAATTGGTTTAATTATTGAATTACAGAACCTGAACCACATTCATTCTTATGAGTATCATTCATAAACCATCAGATTCTTGTGAAACTTATTTACAAAATCTAACCTGCAAGATAAAACTTACCAAATTTCATCATTGTAACAAAAGGAAACAAAAAATCCACCCAAGAAAAAAATTGATTATAGAATCTCCAATTTTAAAATATTACATTTAACCAGTAGAATAAAGTAAAGTAATATTCTGAAAGAGGAAAGTACATGAAAACATTTATTTGCTGGGGAGAGAAAAAAAAAATATGCCCATCAGTTTGCTTGAAATTTGCACCTTATTATTAATAATCAAACTCAGAATACAGTTAGAAAATAAAAATTTGCTAAACTGAGTAAACTCTCATACCAGGAACAACTGAGAACCTCAGAACTAAACACTACAAACCAGACATGACAGGTCCAATTTCAGCAAGACCTTTAAAATGCCAAAGTGGATAATATTAATCTAGACCACTTTTAAAGATTCTATTTCACACATACAAGGGGGCAACAGCCTCAAGGTCGTCAGGTCAAGAAGTCACTATGTAGGACAAAACAGGAGATGCCTTCTCACCCTTTGGTTAATACAGTACTCCCACAAAACTGCTTACTTGTACTTGCCAAAGTTGTTAATGACAAGACATCACTACCTATCTTGCCCGAAATGCTATGCGTGCTAGTGGCTTTACAAGAATGTAAAGTCAACTTCATTTCAATGTTCTCTGTTAACCCCAATGAACCTTCTTGTATATAAATAAATAAATTAAAATTCGGCTGGAAAAAATCCCCGCATAATAATGCAGATAGAAGAAGGGCGGGCCTTTGACAAGTCACCAGCTTCCTGTCCTCGAAGCCGCACTAGATGGAAGCTGTCAAATTCAGATAAAGCTATAATGACCTGTTGTAAAATTTATTACCATTCAGTTATAGTTAAAAGTTCCCAAAGATTAAAAATGATTATTACGAATACATCTAGTGTATAAAAACATACCGTTTCCTTTGTGTAATTCTGCTGGGACTATTTGTGCCGTCACCAAATTGTAGTAAGATGACTGCAACTTCATTAGCTCTTCATGAGTTCCAGCCTCAACAATTTTTCCTTCATTAAAAACAAGAATCTTATCTGCACTCTTAATGGTGGAAAGTCGATGAGCAACAATAACCGTTGTGCGACCCTGTCGGACCTGAAAGAAATGTATTAAAATAAATTTTGCAGCTTAGAATTGTGAAAATGAATGATAGCGTGGTTTACAAGCATATGAATTAAAAACCTCCTTGGCATTCTCATTGACAGCAAGCTGAATTTCCAGGGACACATTCTAAATATATAAAAAAAAAGTTTCAAAAACTGTTGGCATTCTTTTTAAGATCGAATATTATGCATCTCTTCCTGCCCTGGTGACGCTCTATTACTCCCTCATCTATCCTTAACTATTGTATTTGTGCTTGGGGTTCTACTACCCAAAATCATTTACGTCCTTTAATTACTCAACACAAAGCTGCTATTAGGACAATATCCAACTCTGACCCCAGACATCACCAGTACCCCTACTCAAATCTCTGAATATGTTAGATATCCAAGTCACTGCACATCCTCTCGTGTATTTTATATATATATATAAAATGCTGAACTGTAATGTCAATCCTGACCTTAAAAGCTTCCTAGAAGGTTAACAGAACCCATGAGCACCACACCAGAAACAAATACCTATTTGATATTCCAAGAGTACGACAAACTAGAAATGCTCTACAAATCAAGGGACCTAGAATGTGGAATGACCTTCCCAGTGATGTTAAAGACTGTACCTCTTCCAACCAGTTTAAGATAAAAAGTAAGCACTACTTAATTAACTCCATGTAACCTACCTTCCCCTAAATGTCAACCCATATCTTTTGTTTTAAACAATGCTGTTTGTCGACCAAATTTTATATTTGCTATTTTTCTGCCATGTTCCCCCCCTTTTTTAATTTTCTATTATCTCAACACAATTTATACTTCAACCCCAATTAGTATTAAGTTTTAGTCCTAGTGTTTTTCCTACCCGAAACGCTTTGCGTAATAGTGGCTTTAGGCATTGTATGTACTAGCTCTATCTATAAATCCATCAATGTTTGTATCACACATTGTATGTATATACTTTACCTGAATAAACATTTGAATTTGAATTTTGAATGACATTTTTGTTTTTATAAATGTTCAAGTTAATGTCAAAATATTTCCACACAACTATTTCATTTCAAAACACAGACTAATGAAAACATTAAAAAACGTTAAAATATAGCCCAATTAAAAAAAAAATTAGCACAATTCTCAGAGCGCCTAAAGGCGCTTTGCGCAACGCAGTGGTTAATGTTAAACGACCTACCTTGTCGAGAGCTTTCTGGACAACAGCTTCGCTCTGGTTATCTAAAGCTGATGTTGCTTCATCCAGGAGTAATATACGGGGTTGGCGAACCAATGCTCGGGCAATTGCAATACGCTGTTTCTGTCCTCCTGACATCTGACCACCACGTTCTCCAACATTTGTTTCGTATTGCTGCATTTTAAAGTACTCAAATTAAGGGCTACTGAAAGCTAAAAGCAAAGTAAATATTATATATGAAATATAAATAACTGTTGCAGATATTTACTTGCATGAAAATGAGGACAAATTTTAACATTTAATATACAAGTCCTCCATAAAATAATCTACATTGGAAATGCATATTTATCTATGATTAAATCAAACATGTCCTCAGTAGACTATAGTAACAAACCTGAGGAGCCTAAAGACAAGGAAATTTGACTGCCACAAATTAATATGGATAATAAGAACCGGAGTTGCACATTGCTTATCTACTGCACTCACATATTTCTTATATAAGAATGATACTGAAGATAACCAAACCATGTCAAAGTGAGGAAATGACATTTCAGTCTGCCCTGGACCATTATCAAGTCATGTGACAAGAGAGGAAGGTACTATACAGGCAAATATATAAGGTAAGAATGAGAGAGTGATCTGACTTAAGATTTACCCCTGTTCCTTATTCCTTCCTCTTCTTATTCTTACCTTCCCTCTCATCTTTCATTCCTCTTTTTTTTTAACATTCATCCTATCTTTACCTAATTCTTACCTACCCCCTTCACCTCTCTTCTCACTATCTCGCCTTGTATATATTTGCCTGTACAGTACCTTCCTCTCTTCTGTAACAACTTTATAATGGTCCAGTACAGACTGAAACATAGTAATTTGTTGACTTTTTGATGTGTGGTTTGGTCACGACATTGGTACTTATCTGCAAATGCTTAAATTTGATACAAGTGTTACACTACTTAAATATTTAGAATTCCTCATCCTTTAGAAATGGAGTGGGCCAAGCCCACTTAGCAAATTTGATCATCTTTACAGTACATCTTCACCCTACACAGTAGATCAGCAAGATTGTACATGGCAGAATTTACATTAATTACAAACACAGCCTATATACATGTATACATTTATTCTCTCCATTTCAACATCGTGAAGATGTGAAGGCATCAGTCCTGATAAAAGAATTGTAGTGTTAAATGAAACTCAATGAAAAGTGCTTTTATGAGCTGGTCCCTTGGTTGTTCCTTAGCTTGACTAAATGGTCCACTAGCCTGGTGAACTAGTTGCTCACAATCCTCAAGTCGTGTAGTTAACAAGTTGACTGAAGGCCTTTTCATAATGTTTCAAATGGGGAGAGGAGACTGAAGGTAAATCAATATACCATAGAGCTTGCTTGCTCTGTGTGTATGGAGGTTTTATCCTACTGCTACCATTTCTCTGTATGCAGGTATGATTGTGTAATTACCTAAGTGTAATTACCTACTTATTATAGTGTGCGTGCGCATTTGTGTTTATGTATGTGTACATTGTTTTCTGGCTGCCTGTTGACGTATTTTTTCTTCCACCGGCGTGTGTGGTGACTCAGGCTACCTCCCCCGTGTGCATTTCCGGGTTCCATTGGGTTCTTTGGATTCGTTTTCGGGAGTTCCCTCCAGATTTCCCTTGGGAGAGGCTCGAGGCCCTTTGTGGTTCTCTCCTGTGTGCACAGGCCTTTGCCTCTCCACTGGCCCTAGTCTCTTATGAATGTAGTACCTTGTCCCCATCCTTGTCCTTGTCATCCTGTAGTACATTGTCTGCTTGCTGCCTTCCTCATGCTGCTTTTTGCTGATCGGGGAGGGCATTTCTTGCGCTCCCAGACAGGTCGCGCAGGGGTTCAGTTTCTCGAGGTGGGCCTTGGTACAAGCTTGTGCTGGTGCCTCCTCCGGTTTCTTTTGGATTGGGCCGGCATTGTGCTTTCTCTGCTCTTAAGTCGGCTTCTGGGGGAAGGGGGGGAGGGGAAGTGTCGCTGGGGTGTTTGGCACTGTTTACCCTCACCTGGTCCTGTGTTTCGTGTTGTCTCCTCTGGACTGTGATGGTGTTGGGTGGCTCCTCCTCCTTCAGGTGGTTCAGTGCTTGTAGGGCTGGCCTGTTATTATTCTGGATTACCTTTAACATTACTTTCCTAAACTTGTGGCCCATTTCTTTCTGACCGAGGCCTTCACATCAAGACAATGAGAAACTTTTCATTTCAAAGTTATATGAAGTGCTTTATAAATTATAAATACAGCCACTCTTCATTGAAATTTGTTTAATTTTAATATACATCTTTTAAGAGCAAAAAATAATTAAATGAATTACCACAAGAATTAAAAACTACTAGGATAGTTGCACTGAAGACAAACCTTTGGTAATTTCATGATGAAATCGTGAGCAAATGCCTCTTTGCAAGCAAAATGTATATCTTCCATGGACACGCCTTCACGGCCATATCTGACGTTTTCCGCTATGGTGGTAGCAAAAAGAACCGGTTCTTGCCCAACTATTCCAATCTGATCTCTTAACCATCCCAAGTTAAGTTTCTGTATTGGCTTTCCATCCAGTAATATCTGAAGAAAAGTGTACACACAATATAATACTGTACATGAGAATGAAAGGTAACTATGTTGATAATCCTAGCTAAAATGTTTTGCATTTGTTTAGCACTAACACTGGAAATTTTGAACCCCTTAACAAATACCAACATTTCAAACTATATACACCAAAGATTATTGCAAGATAACACATTTTAAAAGTGACTAGAGATAGTAGACCAACATGCGACAGCTTGGAGGATAGCAGCAAGTTTTGACTGTAGCTGCCCTTTGTTGGCTGCACTACCAATTAATTTGCCTGCCACTTGTTTCCAAGTTGGATCCCAGTCTAATTTGCTGACACAGTGTTAGTTTTAATTTTCCTGTAAATTTTATTGCATCTTGAACCATAGCATTTTTAACATATGTGCCAAATCTCTTGCAAAGTTAGTGATACAGTACTTCAATGTGTTGTACCATTTTATGTAATAATAATAATAATAATAAATTATATAAATAATTTATTCACAAGAAGGTACAAGGGTTCGTGAGATTACATAAGATTGGTATTTGTGCAGTCATGCAAAGCCACGAACACGCATAGCATTTCAGGCAGGTCCTTAATGTAACATATCAGGCAAGATATGTATTGCCTGAAAAGGTACATTGTAGCAAGGTTTTATATCAACAAATAACTACATTTCAAGATAACAGAGGTAATTACACTAGTAATGATATACATCTTAAGTACTAATATTGGGGAAATGGGTAGTACAAGACTGAGTTTGTTGACCAGACCACACACTAGAAGGTGAAGGGACGACGACGTTTCAGTCCGTCCTGGACCATTCTCAAGTCGATTTGTGAATGGTCCAGGACGGACCGAAATGTCGTCGTCCCTTCACCTTCTAGTGTGTGGTCTGGTCAACTTTAGCCACGTTTTTGTGACTCATCGCCTGCATAGTGAGTTTGAAGCATAAGGTAGAAAACCGAGGCTGAAATTAGGTACTTTTTGGTTTTACTTGTGAACAGGGCATAGGTTGGACAATTTTATAATTCGTCAGGGATAGAGTTCTGAAGACTGGGTTCTTTTATTTGCATCAGGGATTGAGTTCTCAAGACTGGGTTATTTTATTTGCATGGGGTGTTTGCAGATTTAGTTCAACTTTGGGGATATAAAAGATATATTTATTTTTGGTGTGGTGCTCATGAGTTCTATTACACCAATCAAGAAAACATTTCAGATCAAGATTAGCATTTAGGAACAAGGTTTAGTACATGTAAATAGCACACGAGTGTAGATTTAGTATTTTTACCATGTTAAGGACCTTAAACAGAGGGGGCTATGTATTGTCTGAAGACAGTGTCATAGTTCTGATAGATCTTTGCCGAGTGATGATGGGCTTTAGGCAATTTGCAGTGGTTGAACCCCAGGCACAGATACCGTATGCAAGACAGGGATAGATTAGTGCATAGTATAATAGAGAATGTCAATTTCAAATTATTTTAATTTTACAGTAGTAAGTGTGATTTCTTTTACCTTGCCATTTTCACCTGTACACTTTTTGAAGGATGAAAAAGCCAGGGTTTTTGCTGCTGCTACTGCTTAATGTGAACCCTAAAACTGAAATTTTAGTTTAAAACTTTATATTTGTTCTGTTAGCCTCCTCTTCAAGGATGCCTGTTGATTCCTTCACCATCTCCTGGTCAAGGTAACAGTCCCAGGGTGCTTGACTCCTCTGGGTCTTTTCTCATTACAATGGTAAGGATGAAAAGGGGACAAGTGTTTAAAAAATTTTCCCCATTACATTTACCTTGGCCACCATCTTCACTTCTACCCGAGAGCCACCAACACTAGTGGCCTCAACGAGGACAGAAAGCTGGAGGCTTGTTGAAGGCCCACCCCCCTTCTGTAAGCTTTCCATCACTATTATGGCAAAGACTGCACCTAACCATAACATGTTAGAGATTAAACCCACTCTACAGTTACTTTTATGTGCCGCTACATTCACAATCTTAATTGTTTTCAATACAAATGAAATGTAACCCTTTAAAATAAACAAAGCCTTATTATTACAGAGTCAATGACTTACTTCTCCTGAGAGGGGGTCATAAAAGCGCTGTATTAACTGGATGCAAGTTGACTTGCCACATCCAGATGATCCCACCAGGGCAACGGTCTGTCCCGGTTCAATCTTGAGATTAATGCCTTGCAAAATCTTTATGTCTGGACGTGATGGATAGTTGAAATGAACATCTTTCATCTCTGCCAAAACCAAATTGTGTTAAGATTTCTTATTGATTAATTTACACAAGCACAGTTAAGGAGGGTATCCTCAAGTTCTACCTCCATAATGTGTATCTCAACATATACAATTACGAAAGAACTTTATACCTTTGTTTAAAAGCTATTATTCCAATCACATTTAGAATTATTAACTTTAATACAATTTTGTACAACCATGGGTATGAATTTTGTTTGGATCTTTAATAGGAAAAATGAATAAATTTAGACTGATGAGCACCTGTTTAGTTCAGTCCCTATTTTAATGATGTGAAAGTTATAAATATTGTTTCTAAATCTGAATTTGAGAACTGTAATGATTGTTAAAATCATTAAAATGTAGCTTCTAAATTTAAGAATATAGTACTGTATTATATACTGTATTCAATACTGTATTTAAGGCTAACCCTTAAATTTATTTTAATGTACCTTGCTTGTTAACAATTTGGACTTTACAATAAGATTTTGAACCCAAATTTGCCTCAATTAAATTTTAGATGATATACCAACAGGTACAGAAGTGATATACTACTGAATAAGGACTAAGTACATGAGTAACAGGAGCTGGCAAGGGGGTGGGGGGGACCTTGGACAACTTTAGCAAAGGTGTGAAGAATCATCCACTCCAAGAGCAAGATTGGCTCTTACCAAGGCTGGGTGAGAGATGCCAGAATTTATCCCAAGACCCAGCTCTATAAAGCCAAGAAATGACATGTCCACTGGCACAAATTGGAGAAACCATCAAACCACCACATGCTGCCGCTGATAAAACCAATGCAAACAACACCAAGAGTTGTCAATTGGCTCCTAGTAGAACAAAAAGAACAAAAACAAAAATAGAACAAAAATTCCAGACATGATCAGCAGAGACCATTCAGGCAAGTCCTGCTGTTTATTTAAGAGGTAGAGCCCCATAAATAGAAAGGGACAAACATGAAGGGAGCTGGGAACCAAGGCTGAGCCAGTTGCATAGAAGCCAGATGAACAAAGCACTCTTCAAAGGTACCTAAATCTGGCCAAACCCTGAGGACCAGCTAGACTGGAGGAAATGGGTAAAGGCCAACCAATTCCAGTCCAAGTTAACTGGAAATACCAAAATAACTTCACTATCATGACAAATTAGAGACAACTGAATACTTCCATGCATAAGAGATCAACAGAAGGAAGGCTGAACATCTTTTATACAAATGTTTATGGTTTGAATTGTAAAGGTAATTTAATCCTTAGTGGTAGGTTGTGGTCAAGTCATGGGGTCAAGAGTCCAACTTGGTGTTAGCAAGCCATGATTTTATACAAGAATTATATAGCCAAAATGATATGCTCATTTAAATAATAAACATGTGCAATAAAATGTTTACCAATGATTCCATTTATAGTAGATGGTCTATCTCCTTCTAAGCTTGTTGGATCAATAGCAGATTTCCTTTCAATTATGTCAAAGATAGTTGCAGCTGCACCTCTTGCAATATTAAAGGCTTCCAAGAAGGGTGCTGCCTGACCAATATTCATGGCTCCCATTAAGACGCTGAAGAACACCTGAAAGTAATGCATTAAATATACCCAACAACCATGTAATATCACATTTGTAGTACACTAAATATTGACTGAATTGCAAACAAGTACTTACACGGAAACATTTTACATTCAGCATTTGTGAATTACTGCATAACGTGGTGGAGGTGGGGCCCCTCAATTGTTTCAAGCGCGGGTTGGACAAGTATATGAGTGGGATTGGGTGGTTATAGATAGGAGCTGCCTCGTATGGGCCAATAGGCCTTCTGCAGTTACCTTTGTTCTTATGTTCTTATTTTCAGTACCACAGGTGTTTAGACACCGAGAACTACTACACTTGCAATTCATGATAATTTCAATGTTAACACTTTCGCGCTCTCCGCAAAGGTCACTCAGCCAACCGAATGTGCGCGCTGCGTTTTTATCGCTTAAGCGTAAAAACAAAAATGTGTATACTCTTTTTACTCTCCTGACCTTAGTTCTCATGCTACGTATTTCATTTTGGCACCAACGTGTTTGCAATAAAATTCTCTAGAAGAACATTAGTAAAATAAGTCACGAAACATATAGGGATACCAGCACCAAATAAATAACTACGTAGATGACTCGCCGTGAGCGCCCATCAGCAACAAAATGTTTTTACTCTTGGGATTATAATCACCTCCACACTTGTTCTACAGCGTTAATTTTGGTATCAATGGACTCGCAATGAAATTCCCAACACGGTGATATGAATATAAGCGTTGAATATTGATGCAGCCCGCCCGCAAGAGTGTGGGAAGTGGTGAAATTGTTACCCGGTATCGGTGACGGGACGACGCACAGCGCTTTGAAAGTTTATACTTATTTCACTCTCATGACATTAATTTTCTATGTACGTCATTCATTTTCATGTCAATGTATTCGCAATAGAATGTTCTATGTGCCCATAGGTAAAAAATATCAACAAAGCGTAAGTTAGAATAGCGACAAATATAAAACAACGCTGGAACATATCAGTGAGCGTCAAACACACACGAAATATTTTTACTTTTGTTATGTTTGTCAAGATTATACTTGTTGCACACAGTTATTTTTGGTTGTATATTGATCGGAATAAAATTCCCTAAACAGACATATGCATATAATACATGATATGGGGGAAGAATTACCAGTATAAACGGCTAAAGTCACCCACCTGCAACCCGTTTGGGACAAAATACCATTTGATCGACGTTATCCACACCTTTCATGAACTTATTGTACCATGCAGCC
Organism: Procambarus clarkii; assembly: GCF_040958095.1. Taxonomy (NCBI): domain Eukaryota; kingdom Metazoa; phylum Arthropoda; class Malacostraca; order Decapoda; family Cambaridae; genus Procambarus; species Procambarus clarkii. The sequence continues at coordinate 47,848,743 of NC_091166.1, read as the reverse complement.
TAGTGGTGAGAAAGAGAGCCTCATAGCGCGCAGTTTGAAACAAACCCAAAGTAAATCGGATAAAAATTGAATTTTATACAAATATTTTAAAAGTTGACATAACTTTATGTCCACTATGCGTTTACGTTAGACGAAACCGAACGCGCCGGCGCGTCCAGATAGCGCGAAAGTGTTAACTCTACAAGGCTTAGTAGGCCTACAATCACTGAACAAAGTTTGCAGTAATTGTGGCTTCGAAATATTAATTGACCCTAAACATAAGCTACTTCTGAGACTAACATGAATATGTCCTAAAAGTTATAACAGTTGATCTTCATGAAATAAAAACAGGCAAATAATTGGTACAGACATTAAAAGAAATTGTCTAACAAATAATTGGTACAGACATTGGCAATAACAGACTATAATGTATAGAAACAGCTGATGGACTTTGAATGGTACCCTAAAAGAACAGACTAAGGTTTCTTGCTACAAAAATTTTGAAAAAACAGTTTGATACTCTGAGAGTTTATGAGAAACAGCACATAACATACATTAAACACTGAATCCCAAACACAGACCAATTATGATAAATGGAATAATAATAATTTGCATAAAACAATCAACAACAGCAAAGATACAGCAATATAGCACACTGATACTGTTGACACTTCATGGAAATTTCAGCCATTTGTTGGATGCTAAATGAGATCATACAGCATTCTGAATGTAAATATTGGGTATCAATATCAACGAGAAAAACAGACAACACTTACGATGATGAGTTTAGAAGGATCAAACGAGCCATTTCCTTCACGAGACTTAAGAATAAGGCCGGTGCCATAATAAAAGGCCAAGGAATAGGCTGCATAAATGATGAACCACATGAGCCCCATTCCAACCCCTGTCATCAGGCCTCGCTTAACTCCAGCCTTTTTGGCATGAACCAAATTTGCTTCATATCTGGTTTAGTACAAAAATTAATTTTATCAGTATATGAACACAATACCTTTACTGCTAGTTTTCTGTAAGAAAGCTATCAGTTCTCTTCCATGGGATTACCATATAGATTCCTCATCTGACAAATGCTTTCACTATCAAAAGTGAAATGGTAAAAATTGTTGTTACTTTTTACCACATATCTAGACAATGATAATGTTTATTCAAAAGAATGTGTATACAAAGAGCATAGGAGTAATATACAAATTGTAGGGACATGAGTTACACACTCTATGAAGCCACTATTACACAGCTTTTTGGGTAAAAACACAATAACTAGACCAAACATTTAATAAAGGTGTGAGGGGGTAAAACACTTAATACCAAAGAAAAGCTAACACAAGGAGAAAATACCTTTGGGCTCAATGGTGCAGATTAGCTACAATTGTCTAAAGATTTTTAAAGCTATACCCAACTTTATTGTCTGACAATAATATAGTACAAAATTTAGAAAATTCATTTTCCAAAATTAATTAGGTCTCAAATTGGAAGTAATTTAATGGTCAGGACTTACAGATTAGAAATGGCAAGTTCAGTTTGTAGTTACACACACGAATTTCCTTTCTCTCAAGTTCGGGTGGTGTTTATTATGAGTGAATATTTGACTGGTAGATGCGTTTCCAAGTATGTGGTATGTCTTAATGCCATAGGCAAGTGTTAGCTACTGTAAATACCTTTTTCCCATTGGCAAATAGTATTGTTAAGGTGTTGCATGGCATTTGGTAGGTCACCGATATATACTCGAGCGTGAGTGGGTTAGCAATACTAACCTGTTAAATGCCAGTATTAATAGAGTGTATGTAGTACAAGTGCCACTGTTCAACACACAGTATTTGTGCAACACAGATATAACGACTTTTCTAGAAATTAATTTTGACTAATCACATTTCAGAGGTTGGCAGGGGTAAACATTTAATTCTTCATTCCCTAGTCAGCTTGACATTTTCCTTGTTAAACTCGTTGGGTTTTATTTTGAGGGAGCCCTAGACTCCTGTCTGGCTTGATCTTTTACCTGAATATACTCAGAGAGCCACTAACATTAGTAGCCTCAACAAGGACAGGAAACTGGCAGCTTGTCAAAGTTACCTATTTAAACAAAAAAAATGTTCAAAATTACCTAATTAACACCAAACAAACGTGGGAGATAACTGATCATGCTATACTGAAATTAGATGATTAACATTTACCCCACACACAAGTAGAGGGCAATTAAAAAAAAAATTATATAGGGAAGAGCAGGAGAGGGGAATCAACAAGAATGGAGAAGTGAATCTAGAAATATAGAAACTGATAATTCTTTACCTGCAAACTTCCTTTGTTTCCCCACCAAACGCAACAACAGTTCGAATCGCAGATATTACCTCCTCTGCTACACTGCCAGCCCTAGCATATTCCTTCATTTCTACAGATGAGAGATTTGACTGAACCTGAAAGTAATTTATACAAAGAAAATTATGTAAAATTAATACAATATTGTAGTACATCTATGTACGATGGGCCAATAAGTCTCCTACAATTTACAAAGTTATAATATATTTAGATTACCTTGGTAAGTTGTAAGTAATGATTAGTTTACTTTTTAATTTTATTTAACACCACTGACAATTTGTGATGTGTATAAGAATAATTTTTTTTTTACCTACAATTGGTGGGAATTTAAGGCCAGATAGTCAATACATAGGTGTTCAGGGTGGGGTAAGTGAAATCCTGTAGTTTCGGTAATCACGTATGTAGTTACAGGACGAGAGCTACCCTTGTGTTTCATCATTCCAGGACTATTATATAACTAACTACTTACTGTTTTGGCTTCCACCACTATCTCGCTCAACTTGTTTCAACCATCTACCACTGTTTGCAAAAGAACTTTATAATGCTTCTCGGCCGCTTTGTTTAGTTAGCTTAAATCCTAGAACCTTGTTCTTAAAGTTCCAGGTCTCAAGAATACTTACCAATTTTGTCTATTCCCATTACCATTTTTGTATGTGGTGATCATATAAACTGCCATCCACACTTCCATGGAAATAAACATTCAATAGAGCTACGGCCTCACATGCGTGGGGTCCAAAGTTCGAGACCCATACAGTCCAGGTGAATATATTAGTGATCATATCAATAGTGGTCATACTGCCACCGTATTTTATCTTCTAGCTTTGGCATATTTAATGCTTCTAACTTCTCCTCATAGCACTTTTCTTTCAGTTCCAGAAGCCATTTACTGTAGTTGCGTGTCTTTGCAACTTTTCCCATTTGTTGAGGCACTTCTCAAGATGTACTGTACAACCATCTTCCATATTACCACAAGAGTCCTTAATGAAGATAAGATATACATACAGTACTGTATTGTAGCTAGTACAAAAAGAGTAGTATTCACTATAAAATGTATTTTAAAGTTAATATTTTTAGGGGTGTGGAACAGATTAATTCAATTTACATTATTTCTTATGGGAAAATTAGTTTCGAGTAATGACCCATCTCTGGAAACTAATTAAATTCATAAGTGGAGGTACCACTGTACCAGGTAGATTTGTTACATGGTCTTTTTCAAAAACCATATTGTTTGTTGTATCATTTCTCTCCAGGCATTCTATCCATTTGGTTTTAATTTTTTTCTAGTGTTTTGACTACCACACTTAATAACATGGATCTGTCATTTAGAGGGTCTTCTTTGCTGCAATTTTTTTTATTGGAACCATGTTTGCCTTTTTGCATATACTGTACTGTATCTGCTAAAATTCCTGTACATAAACATGCCTGAATATCAATAAGTTGAATGATCTTGACTCATGTGCACATTCTTTCAGAACCCCAAGATGAAACTCCATCTGGTGTAGTTTAATTGGCATTCCCTCTCATATTTGAAGTGTATCTTTGCAGGCTAAATATGTTGTGCATTTCTAATTTCAAGTAACTTAAATGAACCAAGAGGTAAATATTAAAAAAGTCCCTCCCCCCCTTTTACAAATCATGAGGTTCTCCAGTAACACTATGCATGCATGAGCCTGCAGTGTAAGGTACGAGATTGAAAGCTATACCCTTAAGTATCGCTAACACCCGCTCTTACTCTCTCTTACAGCAGAGGACAACTGAACATTTTGTGGCAGTGTACTCTGTCACCCATGTTTAACTTTATACCATGTACAAGGACAGGACACATTGGGTTCTTAATAAGAGCCCCAGATAATATTATTGCTATTATATAGGAATGGAGCAATGATATATTTGCACAAAAATTAAATGACAATACTAACCTTAGCAATAATGCCAGTTGAAATTCCAAGTATTGGAAAAACTGACAGAATAATGAGAGTCAGTTCCCAGCCATGAACAAAGGCATTGATGAGGGAGGCAACAAATATTGTCATGAAGAACAAGAACATGCCAACCTTCTCTCCAATACCTTCTTGCAGTTTGTTCAAGTCTCTGGAAATACCACACAATTTTATGAAACTTTGTATTACGCAGATAGAAAAATATTTATAGAAGAATTCAACCCTAGTGAGGCAGCAAAAATTGGGTCGAGAGTATCCAAGATGGTCGATTGCTCTCGGAACCCAAAGATGGAGAGAAACAACGAAAGGTACAAAACAAAAGATGTTAAGAATCCACACTGAAATTAAAATGCACAAATAAATTATTTTAAAAAATATATGCTGCCAAGTGCCAAGAAAATATAATGAGAGGGGGCTTGTTGTAAGCAGTGCAAGTCTCATTTGCAGAGACTTGCATCACTAAAAAAATAAAAAAATAAAGATTTGTTTAGATATTTAATTCCTATTGTTTGGTACAGGAAGCCTGTACTTGGGCTCGTCAAGGTCTCTCCAGGGACTGCAACTCAACAGTTGCCAAACTCCCAGATACCTATTTACTACTAGGTGAACAAAGGTATCAGGCAAAAAGAAACATGTTTAATCATTTCTATCCTGCCCAGGAATCAATCCCAGGATCCTTGATTGTGAGAATAGGATGTAGACCACTGTACTATAGGATGCATGGTTGATAAACAATGACTAGGTAACAGGTGGTCCTACCTGTTAACTATGAAAAACAGGAAATAGCTCTTCTATCCATCTCTCTAATGCTGTATCTTTGTCAGGTTCTACTACCCAAAATTACCTTTGACCCCTAATTACTCAATTGAAATCAGCAATTAAAAACTCTAGCCCCGGACAGCACTTTGAACCTGAAACTGAAAATTTGTATATATTAAGTATCTAGTTGCAGCACATCCTTTATTGTGCTCTAAATCTATAAAACTTTGCACCGTAATGCTAAAATGCAATATTAAGCACTTCATAGAAGGCTGTAATAGAACCCATGGGCACCACACAAGAAACAAATATTTTTGATATTTCAAGAGTATGACTCGACAAAAGCAGAAATGCACTTCAAGTTAAGAGTCCCAAACTATGCAATGACCTCCCTATGACAAACACTCAACCCATTTGAAAGAAACTGACAAAACTCAGTGTCAAAAGCCTTACGCAGGTCCACAAATAACCCAATAGGAAACTCATTTTTATCAAGAGCTCCATGAATCAAGTTAATCATACTAATAAGTGCATCATTAGTGCTTTTTTTGTGCACTGTATATACATTATTAGTGTATAATGTATGTAGTGCTTTGTATATACATTATTATTCAGTGACAAGACTAGTCATATAACACAATATCAAGCAATGTATGTAAATGTTAGTACAAATTTTTGTTTATTTTATACTTACTCTGTCACCCTGCTGGCAAAATCATTTGTTTGGTGTGTGTCAAACCAGCCTATCTCTTGTTTGAGAATACTTTGCAGGAACATTCCTCGTAGTCTGTATACCTGCAAGGTGAATGAGGTGCTTTAAATGACAAAATTTACAACAAGACTGATTACAGGGTTAATTAATCTAGCTAGTACTGTACTGGGAAGGAGCAAAAACTTTATGATGGCACCGTAAATTTTATTAATAAACTGTGTAGAGAATGTTTAACCTTAAACAAATTCAAATTTTTTCCAGTATATTTTTTGGATGTGCACAATTTACAAGATGTACTGTATACATTTAAGGAGGGTAACCCATTAAAACATTAACAAATATTTTTGATAGTGTAGGTAACATTTATGTAGGAGAAACTAACATTTTCCAAGATAACTTTTTAATATGAAAAACTTCCAAGGTAACATTTAACTAAATTATTTAACAAAGTGACTATCATAAAGGAAAATTACAAGTTAACTGTACTAGCTCGGTAATCAATTACAAAAATATTGTCAGAAAGTGAATGTTTCCTGGGTAGATAACATGGGGAAATTGCAAATGTGAAAATGAATAAAGTAACTAACAGAAATACCAATGCATTCCTTGAACCTAATTTCTGCACTTTGCAAGAGGGTGTACAATAGGGGGTCTGGCAGAAGCCTCTCCTTTATGAGCCTATCAAAGATGAAATGCAATGGAGGAGGAGGAATACTATCAGACTTGTGCAAGGTGCAGAGGTCCATATTCAAGAGGGTAACACTGCCAGTTGCAAACCCCCGATGAGTGAGGTGACTAGGTTCCACCCATTTTGCTATGCAAACATATGAGGGAGGTTTTGTGCTGCTCTTCAGAAAATTTGCAATTGCAACACTGTATATTTCAGAATGACTTGTCAAGGGAAAGTGCCAAGCCATTATGACTATAGCACTGGGAAGGGGTAAGGACAAGGATTTGGGATGGGACGGTGTATTTGAGCTTTATCACTTTTTACTCCTATATTCCAATTTTCCAATATTCTGCTCTCAGTAGCCCCGTGTGATGACCCAAGAACACCTTGGCCAGGCTGACAATATTCTTCCACACCCATTTCCCCAAACAGTAAGAAAAATCTTTCAACTGTATAAGTCATTAATGAAAATGATTCTGTAGATTTCTAAATCCAATTTCCAATTAAAATTAAGAAAAATTTAACGGAGAATTATATTTTTTAACGAGAAAAGAAAACTTCTTGGCTCTAAGGAAGCAATGATAAATCAGAGGGTTTAGCCCATTTTGTACAACTCAAATTCAGAGGATTTCGTTATAAAGATCAACAATTATTTATGATCGACGATTATGATTAACGATTAATTATGAATAATTTAAAGTAATGATTAATCCATTCAGTCCTTGAAGGTGTATCAGTGACATACCTGTCCCTCTGCAGCGTAGTTCATAGTGGTAACAAATACATATCCCATGATCATCTGGACTGTACCCACGATGATTGTCCCCACTCCAAATCTTACTACCTCGTGGAAGAAGTCTTTAACTCCGTACTTTTCCACATACATATCTATAATTCTGAAATACATTAATTGCCACAATTTACTACATGAAATACATTAAGAGTAAAAGCTGTATGCAATATACACATCCAATTGGTGCTTTTTGATAATTACTTATCCATATCTACACAATTACTGGCTCAACCCACTGGTGCTTAACTTGACTGACCAAATGACAAACCTATCGGAGACAACACAGTTTAAGGATAAAATTAATTTATACATTTTGGCCACAGCAATGTTACATACAGCATAGTATGATTTCAAAAAGTATGACAGGGTGGTAGGAAATGCTGTATTTTCACCTTAGAACATCTCGCATGCAATCCAAACATCAACAGGAGAAGGTGTTTGAATCCAAACAATTACTATTTTCCACTGTGTATGTGTAACAAGTTAATTGATAATGTTATTTTCATTACCACAGAAGTTTTAGTCCAATCATAAGAGGGCTTTCAATTATTTCATCTCTAATACTAGGTATAACTAATTTTCTTTTTTTTTCCCATATTAAAAAGTGAATTAATATGGCAATATGGGAATTCCATTCCATTTAATTATAAATAAAAGTTACTGAACAGGCCAGGCCACCTCAAGTGGTCTTATTGGGACCACAAGTCCTTGGGTTGTTAAGGGCTGCACTTTGTCTAGATTCATTAAATGTGCATTATAAAAAATCTTGACGTTTACCAGACCACACACTAGAAGTTGAAGGGATGACGACGTTTCGGTCTGTCCTGGACCATTCTCAAGTCGATTTCAATCAACTTCAATTTCATTCAATTGACTTGAGAATGGTCCAGGACGGACCGAAACGTCGTCGTCCCTTCAACTTCTAGTGTGTGGTCTGGTCAACATTCTTCAGCCACGTTATTGTGACTCATCGCCCGCAAAAAATTTTGATGTCCTTACATTGCTTCACTAGATAGGTTTATTACTCCAGGAGAAAATATTCCACATTTTACACTGATCTGGCCACCATGTAGCAATTGGAAGGAAGTAAGATGTCTAATGTAGATTCTTTCTTTACCAGGTTATCAAAAAATACATTAGTGCACAAATTAAAAGAATGCGCTATAATTAGAAAAACTTAATACATAGATGACCAATGTATATGCACGCTGCCTTTGAAAATGGTGTGGGGTGCATATATGGACATCATTAAACATGATTACAACCAATAGGAATAAAACAAAAACAAAACTTACTCTTGCGCAGTAAAATTCTGTAATTCTGGATGGTCACTGATGAATGATGTGAAGTTTGTTGTATTATCAATACTACTTAGTAAGTCGTTGTAAACAAAAGCATTTGTGATATCCCCAAAGAGAATAAACATCGCTGGCATGCAGATTCCAGCCAAAAATGATGCCAGAATACCAGCAATCATCAGCCATTTCTCAATTAAGCTTGAGTATCTGAACTGAAAGACAGAAAACCATATATTTTATATATTACAAAACTATCTTATATATAATGATACAAGAAAGCAGGAAACTGAATTGCAGAAGATGGAAGACAATTAAAATTAAATAAATTGTTAAAAATGCAACAAGTAGCAAGATCATACCCTGAGCAAAAGTCTCCTATATAATTGTACCTTGAGCATTAAAGAATTTTATTTGTCATTTGCTCTAAGTGGGGATATTAAGCTGACAAACAACTAGTGTGCTGGCACTATCTCCGTGGTCCACTTGCTAAACACCCCACTCTCCAAACATTTTCAAAAATTTTCTACACATTTGCATATCCAGCTTTCAACCTTGCCATCTTTGCATATTCTTCATCAATTTGAAAGGTTGCAACTGTCCACCTCATTTTTTATGTAAGAATAATCATCTTCCCTCTGCTCTTTTTGTCTGAAAAGTTGACTGTTCCCTTAATCTGTCCTTATAGCTTAGAATTCATAGTTTGGGCACTATAGCCATGTTGCAAACCCAAAAACTTCAAGGACTGGCCTTACATATATGCTGTGCAGTCTGCTAAAAGTTCTTAATTAGGTCTTTTCATAATATCTTCAAGTTTGCCAGCTTTCTGCTGGTGTTAATGCTTGTGTTATATCCACCTGTACCCCCAAGCAACAAAAAGTTGGTAACCAGATCATTTAACCAGCTCTCCAAGACTGGCAAATTTGACTATTTATGAGGGTAGCACATCTTTAATACTTCCATACAATAATTATCCAGTAGCCGTGAGTAGCCTAGAAGAGTAAAAACAGGTTCTTCTCAAAAGCTGTTTACCAGTTTAAGGCAACACATGAATCAGTCTCTGGATAAGAACTATTTTGTTATCAAGGCAAGTCCAGCTGGGAAAAAATCAGGACAAATGGGAGGACCTTTGACAAGTCACTTGCTTCCTGTCCATTTCAAGGCCACTAAGAGTGTTATTGGCCCACAGGTAAATATTTAAGGTCCCAAATGTACAGTCGGGTTTGTTCTCTACAAAAATCTAAAATTCAGGGTTCAGATCCGAAGGACAAGTGGTTAGGCGCATTTCCTATCAACTAATGCCTCTATTCACCTAGCAGTAAATAGGTACCCAGGAGTAAGCTTCTTGTGGGGTTGCAACCTAGGAAAAGGGTCAGTAATTCTGTCTCGAGGGAGACCTCAATGTAATCCTAACGTATATAACTAGCTGCCTGTCCCCTTGACTCAATGAATTATTGAATAAAAGATTTGACAACAACAAACTTACTTACCAACTGGAGCATAGGAACTGGGGGCAACTGGTTTTTGTCTTTTTCTTCTTCCTCGTCATCCTTATTTTTACTTTTCTTCTTTTTGTTATTCTTTTTCAGATCATCTCTGCAGGAACACAAAATATAAAAACATATATAAATATTGTTAATAGTAAAACTAAGTACTGTACCTTATGTAAATTAGGCACTTTTATAACCGAGGTCAAAATTCAGTTTGTGAAGTTCTAATCATCACAGCAAGGAATAAACTATTACTGTACTGTATTGTATGAAAAAAAAAAAAATACCAGCACTGAATGTAGTGAAATGCCATTTTTCTGGCATTTCCTTGATCTTGATTGATTTTCAAGATCACTAGCGAGATAGTGGACCTTGGGTAAATTCAGATAAAAGTGTTAAGGTAGGTGTCGGGAGTTTAAATACAGTATTATACATATATTATGATGAATGCCAGAAATCATTGAGATAATCTTTACATGTCAAGTAAGATTCCATGGACGAGGGCGAGGGAAATGGGTTCTAGACATAAATTGGCCTACACTATTTCAGTCTACCAGCAATGGGATTAGATCAATCTAGTTTCTGATTAATAACCAATTAGCACTTAAATAGCATTTAAATTGAAATACTGCCAATTTGCCATTTAATTAAAAACTAACTACTATTAATGATGGCCCGATATTTTAGTGGCTTTGCAAGAAATTACTACTTTATCACCAACTTCTGTACTTTCAAGACCCATTACATCTTTTATGTATATATATACAGTACTGTATACAGGCATACCTCAGTTTAAGAGTTTAATTGGTTCCTGGAGACGCCTCGTATTCCGAAAACTCGCATTCCGAAGCTAATTTCCCCATAAGAAATAAAGGGAAATGAATTAATCCGTTCCTGACTACCCCAAAAACCCCACATCAAACTAAATTTTTATACCTAATTCATCTAAATAAACCTACAAAACTATGTTCAAGTTATTACTTACCTTGCTGTTGAATGCTGTAGGCGTATGGAAGATGGTGAGGAGGTGGGAGGAAGAGAGGAGTTACTGTTTGGAAGGGGAGTCCCTTTCCATTATCACATCAGGCAGTGAGGACTTCACTGGTATGCACACTGGCACATTTTGCCTGCATACCACTAGGACTTGCTTGTTTTACTAAGAATTTATCTAATGACACTTGTTTTTCCCTACATTTTAACACTTGTCTGTAGTAAGACATCACATTATCATTTAAAAGGTCAATGCAACGGCCTGCTACAGCTTTATCTGGCTGAGTTTTTTCAACAAAACTTTGCAGTTCTTCCCATACTTCACACATATTCTTAATCAAGAAGGGACATCCTCTACTGCCTCTACTCACAGCTATTTTCTTAGGTTGAACCTTACCAATGGCTTTCTTGAGACCCATGGCAAGATATATAATGACAACTTTTATGCTCAAATGGCCAAAAAAACGATAAAAAACTGTAAATCCTTGTGAAGAACTCAGGTGGTATAGTCACTGGACACGAGACACTGGTAAACTGAGGCGCGATCGCCATGCCACCACGCGCCAGTCGGCCTGTACACGTATCAACAAACTCGTGTCCCGAGGTAACCCTCGCCTTCCGAGACATATTTTTGAAGTAAATCCTGCTCGTCTTCCGAAAAACTCGCATACAGGGACACTCGCATTCCGAGGTACCACTGTATATAAATAAATGATGTGGTTGCACAAGCTTACCCATCAATTTTTTTTATTTTTTTTTTAAATGAACACAAGGCAGTACCATCATTAAAATGCCCAGTTCATCAAAAGTGCTTATATTAACAAATTCAAGAGTAATAATGCAAGTTACACTGCTGTTAATTTTTAAGTTATTCTTTACCAATAATTAACTACTAACAATTTGTACTACAAAATTCAGCATCTCACTCTCTCCGCTACTTCAAGACTGGCGAGTGTTTCAAGACATATGACAGTGCTGGGAAGATGGGACACCATAAGTGTAGCTTTTATCCTGTAACTATACTTAGCTAATTACAAGCAAACAATCTATTGCAAACTAATTTTTACCATTGGATACACAAATATTAAACTTATTTTTTAATAAAAATGCAAACCTTTATTTTGGCTATCAGTTGACTTGACTTACCCATCAATGTACGGCATGGCAATTTGACTTTCCTTCTTTCCAGTTTTCAATTCCAGTTCTGGACTTTTCTCGTGTTTACCATTCATGTTGGCAGGTGAAGATGTTCTTCAGAGTTAGTATATCACCTGCACACCTGTAATGAAGCATTTCTTTATTCAGATTTATTTACAAAATAAAATGCTGAACATATTTGACATGGCACATCACTTACCAATTATCTTCAGTCGATTATTCTACTTTTAGGATAAGCAGGATAATTCATAACTACTTTTTATAAGTAGTTATGAATTTGTAACAATTCTATAACTTAGAAAAAATTACAGTACTGTATACCACAATTATTTTACTAATAAGGTATGTTTTCTATATAATCTAAAGACGCTTCCTTCCTGAACCAATTATTTGTGCCGACTTTTTTATTACCACTAACAGAAAGGGCACAGAGTGCATAATGAACTAAAGGATTAGCCTTCACCGGGCAACAACAAAAATTATTATACAGTATAACCAAGTCAACTCGCATACCAAGAATGGTAGAGGCCACAGGGCTAACACTGTAAACCAGATTTAACAGGCCTGATCATCAAAACTTAAAATACTGAACAATTTGGAGGATATTGATCCAGACCACTTCTTCAAAAGGTCAGATGTAACACTAACAAGAAGCAATGGTTTCCAGATCAAGCCACAAGGTAAGACAGAAAACATGTTTTTTCCACCAAAGAGTAATTAAGGGGGAGGGGTTCCAAAAGTTGCTCAAGGTCTGTCTCTTTTCCCATCTAGCCACCCATTCCCCACCCCTGCTTCCCCTTCTCTCAAAATATATTACTAGAAGCATTGATATTGGTCTAAGAAATTATATGACATTAAATCTTTGCACTCCACATTAATTAATCACATAAAGCGCACCATATTTCACACTACCCAAATTCAAATTTCAAAATGTACACAATTACCTTATGAACCATAGCCAAATATACACAATTACCTTATGAACCCCTTACCATAGTTCGCAGTAAACCTTATCCACTAGTTTCCCTGGAACAAGACCCCTAAATCTTTTAACCAGGTATGCAATTACTGCTGAGTGAACAGAGGCAAACAGTTAAGAATTTATACCCAGACAATCCTCCCTGGTCAGTTCTCAAACCTTGATAGATCACTTGCAAAGCACGAGGTGAGTGTTACCACTGCACCACCGAAGACTTGTAGTTCATAAAAAAAAAAATTGTCTATGATCTCATTGGGCAAATCTCATTGAAACTTAAAATACTGAACAAGTTGGAGGATATTGATCCAGACAATTTCTTCAAAAGGTCAGATGTAACAAACAAGGAGCAACAGTTTCAAGCCAAAATGTATATGGGTGGGGTTATATACATGGCCCAACCATGTATATACATGGGGTATATATATATAATGGGACCTGGTGGCTGAGTGGACAGCACTTGGGACTCAATCGTATGGCCTGGGGATCGATCCCCGGCGATGGGGGAAACAAATGGGCAGTTTCTTTCATGCTGATGCATCTGTTCACCTAGCAACAAATAGGAACCTGGGAGTTAGACAGCTGTTATGGGCTGCATCCTGGGGGGGGGGGAGGTGACTGATTGACAGTCGAGAGGCGGGCCAAAAGAGCCAGCACTCAACCCTCACAAGTACAACTAGGTAATTACAATGTAGGACTGAACATATGTTTTTCACCCACAGGGTTATAAACCCATGGATCAAGTAAAATGGGGGGGGGGGGCTGTGATAAGCCGCCGGCCTCCTGTCCTCGTCGAGGTCACTAGTGCTGGTGGCAGGTAAATTTAGGTATGAAACCCCAAACCCATGATAAAAAAAAAATCTGCACCTATGCAGCTTTAATTGTGTACGGAACATGTTCAGGACAAAGTAACTATTCTTGTTTAAATTAAAGTGGTGGCCTTAACCCTCAATGCAGTTTGAAGGCCTCAAGCCCAACACCAAACTGAGGAGACATTTGCCCAATAAACTCGCCCCTCGGGGCAAAATTTAAAAAAAAAAATTACATTTGGAAACCTGGGTTAGTCCCAGGGCAGGCACCCCCTGATCCCCCCCCCCCCATCACCTGTGAGTGGCGCACACCCATATAACCCCCTTATGTAAGCAGCGAATGGTTTCAAAGAAATAATTAACTAATAGCAAATTTCGATTAACCAAGTTGCAACATTGAAAGCTTGTATCAGTTTCAATAAAACCAAATTTTATTTTTGGTTTTGATGAAAAATCATAAAACTGACGTTTCACACAGTGGACTTCTCGCTTTATAGTGACTTGTGAATGGGGGACTGTGCAGTTGCACCACGTTGTGAGGAGTGCATTGTCTTGTTGCATCACGTTATGATGAGTATGTTGTCCTGTTTCATCAGACTGTGAGGAATTGCACCATGTTGCGAGGCATAGTCCCGTTAACTTGGAAGGTTCCCATATTCTCCTTTGCCCAAAACCCCCCACCCCGCCCAATTCCCCCAAATACACACCCCCTTCCCCACTATACCCCCCTCTCGATACCTCCAAAAACTAGATACTCCCCCTCCCCCACTCGAAACCCCTTTAAAAAAATACTCCTCCCCCACTCGAAACCCCTTTAAAAAAATACTCCTCCCCCACTCGAAACCCCTTTAAAAAATACTCCTCCCCCACTCGAAACCCCTTTAAAAAAATACTCCTCCCCCACTCGAAACCCCTTTAAAAAATACTCCTCCCCCACTCGAAACCCCTTTAAAAAATACTCCTCCCCTACTCGATACCCCCCCCCCAAATCCATTCATCTCCCCAAATTGATACCCCTCTCCTCTGTTCATCTCCCCCAACCCCCCTCCCCTGTTCAATACTCCATCTCTTCCCCCCCCTCCCTTCATAAACTACTCGCCTAGTACCCACAACCTAACTTCCCAAGGGAGCTAGAGCGACCCGAGGCAGGCCACTATCTCACTAATCTGATCCCAGGTGACCAGTAAAGAATTTGGGGGAAAGTCAATCACCTGTGTGCACGTTATACATGTTGTTAAACTGCTTGACACGAGGTACAGTCAGACGGTGTCCCCGAACTAACTGCTGAAGGTTCTTTATGAGCCCCCAATACCACGCTGCAGACAGGGGCTATACCTGTTGACTACCTACCTCTTGATTCCCAATATTAACGTCCTTTCGGCCCGGTCTCTGACCAGGCCTCCTGGTTGCTGGTCTGATCAACCAGCAGCCTGACTCACGAGTCACAGCCTGGTTGATCAGGTACTTTGTTGGAGGTGTTTATAGAGCTTTCTTTTGAACACTGAGGAGTCAGCCAGTTAGGCTCGCTATGTGTTGTGGAAGCGTTCAAAAGTTATGGGACTTTGATGTTAGAGTTAAATATCGGCGAACCTATTGCACTAACTTTTCAACGGGGTTATAGTTTGCACATCCTGCCATGTCTTCTGGTCTCGTGTGGCGTTTTTTTTTATTGTGCAGATTTAGAAACAGTGCTAATATGATCCAAGTGTATAAATTATTATTTATCCCTCCCGCCTGCGCTTTAGGGAATAAAGATTAGATTTTATAGGCAGTCCCAATATTTTTGACAGGTCAGCAATTTCTCTAACTTTGAATGGGAGTGTTAGTAGGCTACATACAATAAATGCTTAACCTAAGCGCTATATACTAAAGGAAAGCAGTACATAGTACTGTAGGTAGTGACGACGCCTCGTTGAGTTAAGCAGCACTTGCATAGTTATACCATGGGAACAGCCCTGTGCAGCGCCCCGCGTTCTGTTAAGGTGGTGATGTGACACGTAATGACCGGGGCTTACATCTCTACTACTGACAACACTGTCACGGCACAAGGTCAAGCACGGAACACACACACACTTGGATCAAACTCAGACAATCTTAACAGCCGGAATCTGCTATAGGCTCCTAATTACACACCTTTCTCAAACGATGACAAAATTTTCCTTTTTAATCAGGCATGTGTAATTTATGCACATACTAAGAATTACAAAGCACCAATCACATGTACCTCTACTCAGTAACCACACGCACACTAGGTTGATGAGCACGTGGAGAAGATAACACAAGAGAAGTGATGGCGGGAGCTGCGTCACCCACCTCTGCCCGCTGCCTGGACCACACTGACCCTCACTGACTGAAGCTGTCGCCTGTCGCTCGCCCTTACAGTTGCCAACTCAATTTTCAGTTTTAGATAAAACAAATCGTAAAACATCTAAAAGATCTAGATTTTGCAGCTATACATATAAAAAATATTAAGCATATAGAGTTACATCCTTCATCGTAGAAGGAATCCATCAGTCTCAGGAGCGAGACTGCATATACGGTATATATATTACGCATACATTACGCAATATTGCACAATACTAATCCTCCAGTACAGTTTATGAAAATATAATTTTTTTTTTAACAAACTTAGGTATACGCAGCAATGTGCTGCTATCCTATGCTATATGAAAGATTACAGTGTAGATATAAAACTAGCTGCAAGTCCATCTAATATTCCCATCTCCTAGGATAGTTAGTCATACATGGAATACATAACACTGAAATTTAATGAAATAATAAAGACTAATAATGCTACTTACCTTGATATTTCTACATTAAGCAATACAAAAATTTATCCTCCTCAACTTTATCTTAACCACTGGTTGAGAAGAAACTTTTAAGATAATTTTTTGTATGCAATGATTATTCATATGCCATTCAAGGCCTTGGATGACCATTCAAGATCTTGGATGACCATTCAAGATCTTGGATGACCATTCAAGACCATAAATATCACCATAAAACAAGTGGCGAAGCAACAACCATTTTTTCCAATATAAAAATTCGTCGCCAAGCTGCCATCCTTCTACAACCGTTCGTAAGTTCATTTTATTTTTGAATTTGAATTATATGTAGTTCATCAAGATGAATACTTTATTTCAGCATGAATGCGTTAGTATTAAACGCACAGATGGCACATTTGCTAAATTCTTAAAATGGATTTGAACCATAGGCATCCTTAAATTGAAGAGCTACTTTCCATAATTAGTGTAAATATATTGTTCAGTTATTCGACAGTTGGTTGAACAGACAGCCGCCTTGTTTTACATTCAGCAGGTGTTTGTAGAGGACTTGTGTCATCAATGACAGATTCATATAACGTTTTATAATCAACTTGTCTAACAGAGGCGTGGGAAAAACATGTATTGGTTTCTGCAGTGAGAAACTTCAAACTTCTAGGCAGACAGATGTGCGAGAAGCTGCCAACTGTATGGAGTGGCATACATACATATATACATACACACACACATACATACATACATACATACATACATACATACATACATACATACATACATACATACATCACTCATTAAGATGAGTCATGGAACTTCCTCTTTTAATCTAGCTAATCTTGCGCAAATTCCATTATTAATTCCAATCATAACACTTGTTTTATTTGTTCATATTCCAACAAGGTTCTTCAAGTCTAACTTTCTATTCGATAATGATACTAAAATTCCATCTCAGCATCACATTTTTATAGCAGAACCAATCCAAGATAAGTTGACAACTTTATAATGATTTTTACAGAGTGTGTTCTTGTGTTATAGCTGTGGTACGGTTGAGCTGCCTGGTTCAAATCAAATCAAATGTTTATTCCGGTAAAAGTACATACATACAAGATGAGCTACAAACATAATGTTGAATTTCTAGATACTAGATACTAGATTTTCTAGTTATATACTTGTCTCAAGGATAAACTCATGCATGTGTATGATATTACTGCACTTTGTGCGAAGCATCTTCGAATCTGATAGTTTTACTGTCACCAATATTGCTCTTGCACAGATCAAGCAGATGGTCGCAGTTCCTTAGAGCAAAGTGACAACACATACATATCATAATATTAATTTATATTTGAGAAAATTCCTGTTTTAAATGAACACCATGTAAAAATTTACGAATGCGTCTGTGGGGTTGACCGCTGGATGTAATGGACTTGAGTCGCGGACGGGTTGCCTACCAATAGGTACCCGAGTCAGTCGACTATTATGGACTGTATCCCAGAGGAAGGTCGGCCTTGATGCAGCCCGTCCTCTTACAAATTACGTCGCTTTTCGCTCGAATGCAATACGGCCAAAAGTCGCCGTATTGCAATTTAAATAAAAATAGGAATTAATTTTCCAAATGAAATGGAGCCAAAGCAGCAAGTTTTGAGTCGTCTGGTGGGTTGGGGGCCCTGTGATGCTTCCTGGGTCCCCAGCCACTACACAGGAGTCCGCAGAGTGTGCTACACACTTTGTTATCAACTCCTAGTATCCGGTGTTGGGGATAGGAAACTTCTTAGGGCTAAACAACCAATCCTCTTACTAATTACGTCGCCTTTCGCTCATATGCGCACTAAGGTTAACAATCGCCGTACTAGAAAATGAAAGTTGCTTGCGAAAGTGACGTACTGTTTCGTTTTCTGTTTTGGGTCCTCTGGTAGGTTAGGAGAGGACACTTTAAATTAACAGTTTTCATGACGTTTTGAAACCTTAGGAGAACGTCTTGCCCTCCTAACCTACCACAGGACCCAAAACTTGCTGCTTTGGGTTCATTTGGGTACATATATGTACGTACTTTTCCTAAATAAAATGAAGTGAAGGTCCCAGGATCGTCGCCCCGTACTTCACAACAACAGGAGTGAAGGCGGGCCGAAAGAGCAGAGCTCAACCCCCGCAAGCACAACTAGGTGAATACATCTCACAGGAGCCAAATATATTCCTCACCATCATAAAACTATGCATCAAATGAGATGCTATCGTCTAGTTAAGACTTCATTTGGGAATGCGATGTCAAATGGAAAAGATAAGTCAAAAGCTGATTACGTGACGGGAGGGACGGGAGGAAGGACTGGGAGGAGTGACTGGGAGGAGTGACTGAGAGGAGTGACTGAGAGGAGTGACTGGCAGGAGGGACTGGGAGGAAGGAGTGAAGAAGGGGAGGGACCGGAGTGTGCATGTCTCATCAATCATATGGTAAATGGAATGTTGTTGTTGTTGTTACAGATTTAGCTACTCAGAACGAAGTGTCCATGTAGCACGGGCTATGGTGAGCCCGTAACCCCGGTAAATGGAAGGACACATTTTAATACATAGTTCCATTTGGTGCCCTTGTCAGGTGCAGGGAGTGTGTTAGGCCTCGCCCGGCCCCCGTAGGATACCCCCACAGTACTCCCTCTACCTCTCCATCCCGCCCTCTCATCCAGTACCTCTCATTGTGTACGCTATGGTCCCCAACGTGCAAATTACAACGTACTATGAAAAGTAGCGGTTCTAAAACATCCACGTTTTCTATATATCGGTAAGTTAGGTTAGGGTCGGTTGAGCCCATCTTCCTGTTCATATAGTTCTTATAGCACCGATGTGGACCATTGTACGCATATTGACGTATTGAACAGTTAGACAGTAGAATTTGGTACTATTGAATTCGGACAAACCAGAAAAGGTTTTGTATCTATATTGCTAATGAAACCTAACCTAACCATCCTGGGCCTAACACACGCTGAAGCCTAATATATTACACATTGTGGCTGGACTCGCAGGTACCCACTTACAGCAAGGTGAATAGAGACATCAGGTGTACAAACACGAGCGTCTCGCCCTTCCAGATAATCGAACCCAGGGCTCATGGTTGTGGCAGAGGGTGAGGGCTCTGGTATCATTTACCTGAATTTACCTGACGGCCACTAACACTAATAGCCTCCACGAGGACAGGAAGCCGGCGGCATGTCAAAGGTCCTCCCATTTGCCCTGATGATCTTTTCCAGTTGGATTTTAAAATGCAACAATTATAAACACAGCATTACAACCCATGCCATGGTGAGTAAAATACCCAGAGTTTTTGCCGGAAGGTGGATTTCCTTGCTGGATAAGGTTGTTACTTATCCAACAGGAAGAAGTGTGTGGTGTTCCATGAACACAGGAGTGCAACTAGACTTTAGGCTAGGAACCACAAGAAAGAAAACAAGGCGTCCTTAACTCTGCACTTGGCTAGGTTGTTAAACTCTGTGCCGAGCAAACACAACCCTTGCATTATAAGGTATGTTAATCATCTTATAATTCATCCCTAACATATGTGTATACAAACACCTATGGTCTTATACACGATACATGGGCTTAACCATGTATCAGAACCCAGGCTTATTCATCATGGGCTTAACCATGTATCATAACCCAGGCTTATTCATCAGACACACCAGAACCTAGGCTTCGTCTTCACAAAAACGCACACAATGGGCGGGCACCCCAGACGAGGCGAGGCTGCCCGCAAGTCGCAACTATATGATGGCTCTCAGCTTGACTGTGTTAACCAGATTCAAATACCTTGACCTTGGGATGCCACCGTTGTAAGCAATGTTATCAACATAGAGAGAGAGACCCGGGCTCTCAAGGTTGTGGCGGGTATGGTTGCATCAGTCTGCTTCACCACCAACCAGGAGGCCTCGCCGGACGGGGCCGCGGGGACGTTCATCCTCAGAACCATCGCAACGTAATTACTGGGACCAGGATTCGTGGAGCACTTAAGAATCCACTGACGAAGCCTATACATCTTTCTTCAATCACAGCGGCTTAGTTTGCGTTTATCAAACAGTGTATGAGGCTGTCTATAACAATAACCTTGAGTTGCTAATTTTCGAAGCTCATAGATTAAGCCGCCACGATGTCTGTATCGAAGGACAACATCTCTCATCTTTTTCACGACTTGATAAACTGCAGATGCAGTTTAATGCTGACAAATGTAATGTTTTGAGGATAAGTAATGTTGATACAAGATAGATGGTGTTGAGATTGCGAAGTCGGATTTCGAAAGAGATCTGGGGGTTATGACTACTAAGAATTTAAAATAAAAAAATAATTGCAAAAGTGCTCGTAATAAGGCAAATAGGTCACGGGATTTACTTATCGAAGTGCTAGTAATAAGATACTTGGTGTTGTTCTTCAGCTACATCTTCCTCTGGTTAGGTCCCATTTAGATTATGCAGTTTAGTTTTGGTCACCGTACTATAGAATAGATATAAATTCACTAGAATGCTTCCAGCGTAGGATGACAAAGTTGATCCCCCAAATTAGAAACCTGTTATATGGAGAAAGATTGACAAAGCTTAAACAGGGAGTGAGCTAGGTATTAAAATTAAAACAAAAGGGTATTAAGAGTATCAACACAAAACAGAACACGAAACAATGGGTATAAATTGGATAAGTTTAGATTTAGGAAAGACCTGGGTAAATAATGGTTCGGTAACAGGGTTGTTGATTTGTGGAACCAATTACCGTGTAACATAATAGAAGTAGAATCCCTGGATTGGTTCAAGAGTAGGTTAGACATATATATGAATGAGATTGGGTGGATATAAATAGGAGCTGCCTCGTATGGGCTAATAGGCCTTCTGCAGTTACCTTCATTCTTATGTTCTTATGAACATAAGTCTGGAGCATCCCTTCCCATCTCACCGTCCGGAGCATCCCTCAAGGCGGCTGGGGCACCTCACAGTCCTACTCAACACAGTAGCCTCTCACAGTGGCTGCTGAAGCCGAATATTTGATTCTAAAATCCATGCGATATGGACGAGTCAAGATTCTTTTATATTATTGCCATAATAATGATGTTTGTAGAGACGATAATTACAGAACACGTTCAATTGACATGAGCGCTGAGAGAGATGCACCAGCAACTCTGAAGGAGGAGTTGTGACAGCTGATAAGGTGATATTATGGTTCCTTATCACAGGTATTTTTAGGACATACCGGCCAACATCTATACCATGTGCACGCTTTTAACTTCAATAAAGTGCTTCAGCAAACACTACCTGTGAGTGGACGCGTCGAGTGGCGTCCACTATTACCCACAACAATTCCCACATTACATGTTCTGCAGCGGGCTACAAATACAGAGATCCTTGATGACCAAACCAAGTTACAGCCCCGCTCCTGTGCCAGGTAAGTCCACTACGGGCTTACCATAGCCCGTGCTACTTGGAAGATTTTGTTCCTAGTAGCTGAATCTTAAACAACAACACAACACCAGATGACCAAACCACACACTAGCAGATGTGAAGACGACGTTTTGGACCATTATCAAGTTGACTGTGGTGGGAGCGAGGTGGTTGTTGCTTTAGATTCAGCTACTCGGAACAAAAAGTCCTAAGTAGCATTGGCTATGGTGAGCCTGTAAGTGGAGGCTCTTTGGAGTCATTTCCAGTACCCGGAAATGGATTTTGGATTTCAGCCTCTGAGGGCTGGCTATTCCAGTTATGGAGCTGGTGGGTTAGTGTAGACCTCTAGGTCTTCCGTTTTTTCTTTGGCTGAGCCGTGCTGTCGTTGGAGTTTGGTGAGGTGGCCTCCATGAGGAGGTCTTGTACCGAGTAGGTGTCGTATTTGTGGTGAGGTGGTGGAGCTCCTACTAAAAAAATGTAGGAGTCCTCGTCCGAGGAGTCCGTAACATCTGTAGTTGGTAGTTTTGTCTTTCGTCTCGCAGCCTGAGGTAGGCTCAAGTGTTGTGGATTAAAGGTAGAAGCTATTTCAGGAGCGTTGGTGATGCTGTTAGTGTTTGTAGACAGCACGTCTGCTAGTGCGGCTGCTGAGATGGTGGCGGTAGGAGTGTTGGGAGCTGGAGAGGGAAATACCTCAGTTTGTGCCGCCCGGGTCTTGGGTGGTTCTGGAGTCTGTGTTGAGATAGCCCTCGTGGTCGTCCTGGTGGTAGTCTCCGGAGTGGTAGTGGAGGCCGTGAGACTTGTGTCCGGGGCGATGATAGAGTCCAGGCCGTTGGCTAGGTACAGCGCGTTGAGTTCCTTGACGAATCGTTGATTGTCTGATCCGGCAAGCCTTTCCGCTAGTAGAATATGAGCAGGGATAATGCCTCACGTGATGCCAGGGACTGTGAGGGTGCTGGTTGGCCCTTAGGTCCCCAGTGTGGAGGCCGGGTGACCTGTTGGGAGGAGTCACTGTTTGGTAGGGCTGGTACGGTCGTAGTCTGCATCTGGCTTATAGAAGGCAGGCTTGGGAACTGGTCAGGTCTAAGGTCGCGGCGACTTACCTCTGGATTGATTGATAAAGATTAAGCCACCCAAGAGGTAGTACGGGCATGAATAGCCCGTAAGTGGTAATTTTCTTGTTCAGTAAATGTATCAGTGTTCAGTGTGATAAGGTCGTATTTAATCGTCAGGCTGCTATCGCGGGGGAGGATACTGCTTGACAGTATTTATGAGGGTGTCCAGCTGCTGGACACCTTTTTTGACCAGAAGAGTGGCAGTGTTGATGGCTTCAGGGTGGTTACTGCAAGAGTCAGGGACTCTTAAAGCTCTTCTAAGGTTGCTTCACATTCCAGGAGATAGTGACGTAGTGGCTTTTCTGTGATTGTTTGGCAGAAGATGCATTCTCTCTCTCTGAGTTCACCAATCTCCCAGTTGCATCTGTAACCTAGACGTAGTCTATATAACCGAACTGCTATTTCCCTGTGGATTCCTTTTGGGATATTTAACCTTTCTAACTTGGTGGCCTGAAGACACCATATTACAGAGGGCGAACCTTCTGCTACTCTCTGGTGTTTGCCTCTGGATGTTGTTGTTGTTGTTTAAGATTCAGCTACTGGGAGCCAAAAAGTTCCAAATAGTACGGGCTATGGTGAGCCCGTAGTGGACTTACCTGGCACAGGAGCGGTGCTTCTGCGCCCTCTGAATGTTGTTGTTGTTATAGATTCAGCTACTCTGAACAAGTTCCAAGTAGCACGGGCTATGGTGAGCCCGTAAGTTACCTGGCACAGGAGCGGGGCAAGAAGCACGGGCTATGGTGAGCCCGTAGTGAACTTACCTGACCCACTGGATGGTCGGCGGGCATTAAATAAGGTAAGAGTGAGATGAGGAGCAGGTAAGAGGAGGAAATTCCTAGAAGGAATTCTTTCTTAGGATTCCTACAAGTCCTTCTGTACTTGTAGTCCTTGTAAGATGGATAAATTAGTTACAGCAATATGCACAGAAACTTACTAATTCCTGTTGTCGGGAACAGGAAGCCTGTACTTTGGTTCATCTAGATCTACTCTCGGCCAAGTACTGATCATCCTCTAAAGTTGCAACTCACGACAGTTGCCTAGCTCCAGACTATCATGGTGACTGTCACATTATGGTGACTGTCACATCATGGTGACTGTCACATCATGGTGTCACATCATGGTGTCACATCATGGTGACTGTCACATCATGGTGAGTGTCACATCATGGTGAGTGTCACATCATGGTGAGTGTCACATTATGGTGACTGTCACATTATGGTGACTGTCACATTATGGTGTCACATCATGGTGACTGTCACATCATGGTGTGTACCAAGGGCCATACACCAAAAAGGGGGACACAGGTACCATGGGAGCTACACTAACAAAGCGACACAAGTGGGAACTATGTAAAT
Source organism: Procambarus clarkii (assembly GCF_040958095.1). Lineage (NCBI taxonomy): Eukaryota > Metazoa > Arthropoda > Malacostraca > Decapoda > Cambaridae > Procambarus > Procambarus clarkii. The sequence goes on along the minus strand of NC_091166.1, from coordinate 47,824,195 downwards.
ACCCAAATGAACCCCATACATACATACATACATACATACATACATACATACATACATACATACATACATACATACATACATACATACATACATACAACGTTTTTCAGCGTCAGAATAAAGAATAAAGAGATGGAATGAGGGCAGACTCCACACGCAGCTCCAGCTGTAGCAATGACAGACTAACGCGGCTTGTAAGCCCAGAGGCGGGAACAAGGAACCGAAGCTCAACATACGCAAGCACAATTAGCAGAGTACACAATGATTTCATAATTCAGCAACACAACATAGGTTTTCTTTGATCTTGAAACGGGTTATGACAGGGGGTGCGATAAGACAAGCGTTATCAGATGGCCTGATAACGCTCTCAGGGACGCTGGAGATGCAATATCAACTCTGATATTAAAAGAATTCAACACAACGCAGTGTTAACACTGAATTTCTTTTTTTACAGATGTTTATATTATATATTGTTCCTTGATGGTCTAGTTATATATGCTCTGCTGGCTACATATAGCCTGGTGGCCATGATACATTACAGTATACTGTGGTGGCCAGGACACACTACAGTATAATCGGTAGTGTATTATGCACCCCATACTCATCCTGTGAGCGGTAGCGCAAAAACAATTACAGAGAACAAAGTCTTCATAAGACCTAGGTAGTTATTGATTGACATGACCTTATACACGTGAACCGCTGCCAGGGAGGCGTTGTGTTGATGAACCATCGTTACTTAGTGTTGATATGGGCTGCATAATGAATGTCCCGTGTTCGTTATTCTCTCCGCTTACCAGAGAATAACGAAAATATTTCGAGCATTTTCGTGTATAACAGATTTTCAAGGAATATCCTACAGATAGATAATACAGGGGAGTGGGTGTGCCCCAGCTGAGTAGATTAGATAAACAATCATAAATGGATGAGTCTTTTTTAAAGCTGAAACATATTTAAGTCGAGCCGAGTAAGGTGAAAATATGTATAAATATTGGTTAAGTCAGTGCTTCTGAGGTGGACATGGGAGCCAGTCAGCCGGCCCAGGCCGGAGAATGGTCAGCTTCAGCGCAGCCTACACAGCTATCAGTTAACGTGTTCAGTTTGAGCACCATCTGCCACAAACATTCCCAGCTGAGCTACCTCAAGAGCTACCAGCTGCCATGGAATCACAGCAGCGACCAAGTAATCAAGCCGGGGAAGGTGTCCACACAGGTCACTAAACATCTGACAATCGTGGGCGTCCTACGCTCGTCCGTACTTATGAAATTAGTGGATGAAAGCTTCACCGGACCTCACACTACAGGTGGCTGGCCGCGCCTCCCATTACCAGCGCGTGGCGGCCAAGACAAACACACGGGCCACTTACTATACAACACAAATCTGTACTTACACGTAACTAACTTACCATCGTTATAAGTTATACCACATATACAGAACCAGATGGATTGATTGACTGATGAAGATTAAGCCACCCAAGAGGCGGCACGGGCATGAATAGCCCGTTAGAAACAGATGGCTTGGCAACATATATAACCCTTGACTTCCGAAATCATGACATATTACACGCAAGGCCCGCCGCCACCACCTCTCCCTACATCCCCCCCTGAAGGTCCCCATCCCCCGCTCTCGCCTTCCTCCCTCATGATGGAATGGGGTCGAGCATGGTCTGCATACCCACCTACACATCTACTACCTCTTACAATATCCTAACCAATAGAGATGCTGACATACCATAACTGTATACATTAAACAAAAAGACCCAAGACACTACGATCAACACTTTAGGATAGAATGGGAAGATGTGTCTAATACTCTGCTATACGAACACGCCTCAAACGTGATGTTTGTACTAATCTTAGAATATGTATAGAATTAATTAAGAGAGACGGCGTGAGTGGACGGGAGGACCCAAACACTACGGTTGGACGTTGTGTCAGAGCGTCAACAATAGGAGAGGCGGCCTCTTATTGTTGAACTGCTTTAAGTGCAACCACAGAGAAATTTACCAACAGTCCTTTTAGACGATGTGTGTCTCCTCTTCCGTTCTCTGAGAGAACAGAATAAAGAGATGAAATTTAATAATGAAGTCCATATGCATATATACATATGCAACAATGATAAAAAATGGTTTGGAAGAATGTAAAAATACCAATCTTATGTAATCTCACCAACCTATTATACCTTTTTGCAAATAAACTATTATTATTATTAATTATTATTATTATTATTATTATTATTATTATATAAGTTATACAACCTGGGAATGCATTGAATCCAGTCAGAGTTTTACATATAACCCCATGTGCTCTGGTGCAGGTAAAGTAGTTCGTCAACAGTACACTCCAGCTTTATACACAAATAAAACACTAACATGATATATATCAACGAGAAAATCTATTGGATCACTGAGGTGGGGGACAAGTGTGGTTAGGGTGAGGATAATCATCACCTTTATCAAGAATCATGTTTTTTAGTTGTAGTCTCTTTAGGACTTCGGCTCTGGCAGCCCAAGAGTTTGTTTTGGCCTGGTCCAGCCACTAATTTTATTTGGAAGTGGCTCTTCAGAGTCGCATCTGCCTCACAAATCTTGAACGTACTGCACCTGTGGTCAAAGGAGCTCTGTTTGTAATAGACCCAGCAAAATTTGACTATTTTATAGCTGGTAAAGATTGACCAGTGCTGGATTTCCATCACTATAAGATGGGAGGGGATACACGACCCCCGGGCCATGCCCACACTGCCAGACCACTGTGACAAACAATGTATTAGGTTGAAAATACTGTCTCGCTGGTTTCTATGAATAAATATAAAATCCTAAGAGTTGTAGTACATCACTTAGTTAAAATAATACAACAAATGAAAGCAAAAGTAAACAATATATTCGACAACACTATAAATCACTGCCAGCTTACTGTTGCATAAAGTCAACACAGCCCACATTGAGGTTACTGGAGGTGTCTACGTTGGGTGACAAGACCATCCTGGGCTCCAGTGCCAGGATAGTGTCAAGTGACTAACAAGAATGGTCCAGGACGGACCGAAACGTCGTCGTTCCTTCAACTTCTAGTGTGTGGTCTGGTCAACAAGTGACTAACAACTCTTCAAACAAACATGACTAGACGGGTCTCGCATAAACATTTATTGCAATGTAAAACGAAACATACTCTTGGCAGTAGTACTGTACAGCTGGGTTCGTTTTCGTCTCACAATCCTCAATCCCAGTAGGGAGAGAAATGGTTTTGCACGTTTCCTTTCACCTAATGACTCTGTTCACCAAGCAGTAAATAAGTAACCAGGAGTTAGACAACTGTTGTGGAGTTGGATCGACCTTGTAGAGAGCTCGACACCAGCCTAACATATGTATACACAGGCTTCCTTTCCCCGGCAAAACAAATTATCATGACAAGACTTATGGCGCACCGGAGTAGACGTTTTGGATAAACTAGGAAGGTCTTCGTTGAAATCTACCCCTTTCTTATAATAATAATAATAATATTTTATTTACAAGGAACAATGGGTTGGTGAGATTACATTAGTGATATTTTTACATTCTTGCAAAGCCACTAACACGCATAGCGTTTCGTTAGGCGTACCTTGGTCGTTAATTAGTCACGTCAGTGTTCCAATTGATTTTCTCATTAATAATTGTGTTATATGATGCAAGTGTCATATAACTCTTGTCATTATGAGTTATATAATGCAAGATCCGACTCACATCATTGGTAACAGTGATATATGACGCAAGAACGGCAGTAGGCAGAAGCAAGTTGCATGTCACTGAGCGTACCATAGTGAACCCGTCCGTGTTTCTTGCCTGAACACAGGTGAGGGAACATCCTCCCTCGGTCTTCAGGGCCGGCACACTAGACTATGTCGCGTCTATCACACCATATCCCCCACAGTAACCCCAGGTAGGTAGGCGAGGCATCTCCCGTCACGCAGGGTGCAGTTGCACCTCCACAGATCTCCAGTATCAGCTCTTGATACTGGTAATGGCTCCAAAGGGCCACCACTTACGGGCTATTCATGCCCGTGCCACCTTTTGGGTGGCTTAATCTTCATCAATCAATCCAGGTAGGTAGGCGAGGCATCTTGAGTAATTATGTACTTTGTATACAGGCTTATAAAAGGAGTGTAGTGGTAAGGTGTGTGTGTGTATACTAAGATGAGTAGTGCGTTGTAACCACACGAAATGTCTTCTTGTTTATCCAATTAAGATCCTCTCCAGGACCCTGGGATGCTGCCCTGTGGCACCCCCCTACTGTCAATGGTAGAGTGGGGAAGGTTATGCTCTTGATGGCTACATATTGGTGTCTGTCACTGAGATAGAAACGAATATAGTCCAGAGCCTCGGATACCATAGTGGTGAAGTTTAAGTAAGAGGTAGTTATGGTTTACAGTATCAAAGACCTTTCTCAGGTCAATAAGGGGACCAATTGGTAACTCAATTTTGACAAGGGCTGTGTAGATTATATTCAGCAGACTAATAATGGCATTATTGGTACTCTTTAGGGAATGGAAGCCAAACTTGCAGGGACATAATATGTTGAATTTTACAAAGTAGGAACAGAGCTGTTTGTAAATAAGTTTTTCAAATATTTTGAAAGTATAAGTAGATTTGATATTGGTCTGTAATTGTTTATGTCAGTTGTCTCGCCTTCTTTACGAACTGGCGTCACTCTTGCTTTTTAAGGATATCAGGAAAAATATGACACTCTAGAGATTTGTTGAATAGCAGAGCTGTGGGGAGTGCAAGAACAGGAGCATTACTCTTATATATCATAGATGGTATTTCATTAATGTTCCAAGCTTTGGTTTTAAGTGATTGAATTATGGATATAATGTCTGTCGGGCTGACTGGTAAAAGGAGTAGAGGGTTAGGATAGCTGCCGGTGAGATATGTAGTAACATGTGTCTGGGTTTCTGGGATTTTTCTGGCAAGGTTATCACCAATTGATGAAAAGAAGCTATTGAATTTAGTTGCAATATCTAAGTTTGTTGCTAGTGTGTAGCCATCTTTGGGGAGTTTTATCTGCTAGTTATGTGATTGTTGTTTAGACCCCTATAGGATGTTAGAGATTGTTGCCGCGGGAGGTGGCTAGTTTATTGTGCAACTCATACTCATCTTGTGAGCGGTAGGGCAAAAAGGATTACAGATGGCACATACTTTTCGTATTTCCTTTTGTTTCTTTAAATCTATTCTCATTAAAGGAAGCTTTGGCTCATCGTATTATACTGGTGAGCATTGATGAGTATCTCTTAACTTCTATTGTAACTAGGCCAATCCAACCTTCTTCTCACCCATGGACTAGTTCAATCTATTCTTGAAGCCTGTGGTTTACAAGGCTTCCGACATACTTTTAAGACTGTATACCAGAGAGTGAACATAACAAAATCGAACCCTAGGCGCGAACACACCAAAACTGGAAATCTAAAAGTGAAATAACACCCAAACAAAAAGCCTAAAAGTGAAATAACACCCAAACAAGAAGCCTAAAAGTGAAATAACACCCAAACAAAAAGCCTAAAGTGAAATAACACCCAAACAAGAAGCCTAAAAGTGAAATAACACCCAAACAAAAAGCCTAAAAGTGAAATAACACCCAAACAAAAAGCCTAAAAGTGAAATAACACCCAAACAAGAAGCCTAAAAGTGAAATAACACCCAAACAAAAAGCCTAAAAGTGAAATAACACCCAAACAAGAAGCCTAAAAGTGAAATAACACCCAAACAAAAAGCTTAAAATTAAAATAACACCCAAACAAAAAGCCTAAAAGTGAAATAACACCCAAACAAAAAGCCTAAAAGTGAAATAACACCCAAACAAAAAGCCTAAAGTGAAATAACACCCAAACAAGAAGCCTAAAAGTGAAATAACACCCAAACAAAAAGCCTAAAAGTGAAATAACACCCAAACAAAAAGCCTAAAAGTGAAATAACACCCAAACAAGAAGCCTAAAAGTGAAATAACACCCAAACAAAAAGCCTAAAAGTGAAATAACACCCAAACAAGAAGCCTAAAAGTGAAATAACACCCAAACAAAAAGCTTAAAATTAAAATAACACCCAAACAAAAAGCCTAAAAGTGAAATAACACCCAAACAAAAAGCCTAAAAGTGAAATAACACCCAAACAAAAAGCCTAAAGTGAAATAACACCCAAACAAGAAGCCTAAAAGTGAAATAACACCCAAAACAAGAAGCCTAAAAGTGAAATAACACCCAAACAAAAAGCCTAAAAGTGAAATAACACCCAAACAAGAAGCCTAAAAGTGAAATAACACCCAAACAAAAAGCCTAAAAGTGAAATAACACCCAAACAAAAAGCCTAAAGTGAAATAACACCCAAACAAAAAGCTTAAAATTAAAATAACACCCAAACAAAAAGCCTAAAAGTGAAATAACACCCAAACAAGAAGCCTAAAAGTGAAATAACACCCAAACAAAAAGCTTAAAATTAAAATAACACCCAAACAAAAAGCCTAAAAGTGAAATAACACCCAAACAAAAAGCCTAAAGTGAAATAACACCCAAACAAGAAGCCTAAAAGTGAAATAACACCCAAAACAAGAAGCCTAAAAGTGAAATAACACCCAAACAAAAAGCCTAAAAGTGAAATAACACCCAAACAAGAAGCCTAAAAGTGAAATAACAGCAACCCAGGAAGCCTAAAAAATGACCGTATCAAAACTTGCCGCATAAAAGTGAACACAACAGCTGGACAGCACAAGAGCGAACATGCAAGAAGCCCATATAAAAACACCAGAGTAAACACTGGGAATTAAGGTTACGGGTGCAGGAGTGAGAGCCAGGAACAGGTGACGGAAGAAACTGATGACCGCCCTCACCACACCCGCTCTCTCTTCCTTAACATTTAGCACCACACAACCATACACAGCTTCAATCTTCTTGAAAATATATTTCTTGCATGAACCGACATCGTTACGGGCTATGGCGTGTTCCAACTACCTCCATTATAACTTGCATAAATTCCCTTTATTCATTTATTGTTGTTTAAGATTCGCTACCTGGAACAAAACGTCCCAAGTAGCACGGGCTATGGTGAGCCCCTATTCATTTAATATTAGGCCTATGAAGGTACCCTCTCAGAGTTCGAGTCTTCCCTTACACGAGGTCCCAATGTCGTTGGAATTAATTTGGTTATCCTTGTCAGTGCTCTATAATGTATAATCATTTTTTTCCTTTATATGAAATATATGTAGTTATATGAGTGATGGTGTTGCGTTAGGCGGCTCTATATATTCAACTTAACAACCTTAACCTACTTAACCAACGGTACAACACATTAAGGGCCAAGTACCGTTAACCCAATAGTATTATCGTAAACGGTTCAGATCTACTGATTCGTCTGTTAATTACCACTTGGTATTTCTATGGGTAATAAAAATAATAAACACATAAATTAACAAAATCGTCTCATTTTAATCATAAATTATTGCAGCACTAACCTGTAGGTAGGAAGACTTATCGAGCGCAGCTGCCACAAGTCACCGCACACAGGGAGCGTGGAACGTACACCCCCTCCACCTGGCGCGGCTGGCGCTGTACTGACGCCTTCCACACACACACTGCCAGCGACCCCTGACCATGAAACACGCGGTCTTCACCTGTTACAGTACCTGGGCAGTGGGGTCCCCACCTTCCCTCCTCACCAGTACCTGCAGGGCGTCCCACCTGTCCCTTTCCTTCCCTACCCTCCTTACCAGTACCTGGGAGTCCCACCTGTCCCTCCCTCCGTCCCTCACCAGTGCCTGGAGTACCCTCCTGTTACCTCCCTAATACATGGAGCACCCTCCAGTTCCCTCCCCACTACATAAGAACATAAGAACAAAGGTAACTGCAGAAGGCCTATTGGCCCATACGAGGCAGCTCCTATTCTATAACCACCCAATCCCACTCATATACTTGTCCAACCCGTGCTTGAAACAATCGAGGGACCCCTATGGGGAACCCTGCTTATCCCTACATGGGGAACCCTGCTTATCCCTTCTTCCCCAGTACATAGGGCACCCCAGTTCCCTCCCCAGTACATAGCACCCTCCAGTTCCCCCCCCCCCATTACATAGGGCACCCTCCAATTCCCCTCCCTCCCTCACCAGTACCTACCCCCTTTTTAGACCCCATATTTATGCAGTTCAATTTTGCTTTCTGTACTATAGAATTGACCTAAGTTCACTCGAACGCGTACATACAAGGGTGACAAACATAATCCCAGGAATTAGCATTCCTTATGAAGAGATAATAACAAGCTCAACTTATTCTCTAAGAAAAATGAAGAGTGAAGGGGTGACATGACTATAGTATATAAATGGTTGAAAGGCTATAACAATGAACCCTATGTATAGTGGGTATAATGGATACTTACCCATAACCGATTCACGTGTTTTATTGTGATTATTCTTACAACAAAGGGAATATATATATGAGGTTTTAAATATATTAACACAAAGTAGAACACAGAACAATGGATATACATTGGATAAGTTTAGATTCAGGAAGTACCTGGGTAAATATTGTTTTAAAAATAGGGTGGTTGACTTATGGAGAAAATTGCCGGAAAATATAATAGACGCAGGATCGCTGGATAGTTTCAACCGTAGGTTATATATATATATACGAATGAGTTTGAGTGAATGTATATAGGAGCTGCTTCGTATTGGCCAATAGGCCTTTTGTAGTTTAATTTATTCTTATGTTCCTTCAGCTTATCAGGCAGTAATGTAGAAGAGAGAAGTTAAATATTTGTCCATCTACAAGTTATACACTCATGAAACAGCCTATCACACGAAATCATAAATACAAACACGTTACTTCAATTTAAAAGTCAGTTGGAAAAATCCTCAGGAACAATGGGGGTGGGGAGAGACCTCTGACAAGCAGCAGGCTTTCTGTCCCCGTCGAGGTCACTAGAGATAGCGGCCCCAGGTAAATTAAAATGCCAATGTTGGAAGTAAGAATCTGCTTTAGTATTATAGATGACACCCTTGGCCAGAGGCGAGGCTATACGCTCGGTCACCCAACCAGTTACTAGCCTGACCCAACAAAAACACGAAAGTGTGCCACGGTCATCAAAACTGTCCTCACATTTAATGCAACGCAGTATTGACGTTGTTAACCACAGCATAATGATTCCGACGCTCTAGTGAAATTAAAAGCACCGTAATGTTAACGCTTCCTGGGAGTAGTGAACAGCAAGGTGGATAGGTTTGGTGGGTTGGCCAGGGCTAGCTGTGTGGTGGTGGGCAGGCCAACCACTCCCAATGTGACGCTTGTCCTATCGTGAGAACGGCCTCAACAGTGAGCTGGTTGAGATCACAGTAAAGCTCCGGCTCTAGCATAGTTACACCACAGATAACGATACAACCCACCTGAAGCCTGCGTCAACTTGTACGTGATAACAGACAACATGGCGTCCTCACGCCCGCACCGAGCTACCATTCTCATTACTACCATACACCCCATTTTCCTTCGCAATAACAAACTAACAACAGGATTTTCCTGGATGTGCCAACGGCATCTAAGTGTGGACTATTGGCAGCCTATACGGGCGCCCGCGTGGAGTACCAGCAGCCTCTTCACAGCTCTGCCATCAACACCATAATTCCACTACTTCAATTGGAAAATTTTTGTTCTATCAAAGCCCTCACGGCACACAGACGACCCTGTCCTTGGTGCAAGGTCAGCTGTATCTCACATTTGGTCTTTATTATTATTTGTGTTTAATAATGATAATATAATTTATTATATTTACTGAGAAAATCAATTGGATCATGAGATGACTCGAACCAGTGACCAAGGTACTCCAAGCCCCTGTACCGTGCCATGGTATATATTATACAACCTGGAATTTCACTGAATCCACAGGAAGTTTGGAGGCTTCTTCTGAAGCCAGTCCAAGTTTTATATATTTAACCTTCGTTTTGTTGGGGACACGAAGCCTCTGTATATGAATACTTTAGGCTTGTGTCTTGGTCCCCCAAGGTGGAACTATTGACCTTCCTCAGAATTCATGCAACCTGCTGGATACCCGGATACCTAGTAACTGCTAGGTAAACAGTCGCATTAGGTGAACGGTCACGTAATTAACCATTTATGTCCCGTCCTGGAATCGAACCCAGGATCCCACCGATTGTTGAGGGTGTTATTAGCGTGACTGTGAGAGCAACCGAGGAGGTAATGGTTGTCAGAGCCTCCCTCACGAGGGTGAGAGGATTGTCAGCAACTATGAGAGGACTTTCATGGCTGCTTCAGCTGGTAACCTTGTTGGGAGGCGTAACTAACCCACGCCGTCTCTGCCACTGAGGCCAGCTCTCCCCAAGGTCACTGCTGCTACAGGAAACACATTCTTGTGGAGAAACTCCAAGTATGCTACACTCCAACAACGGTTTACTCTGATGGTTGGATCGCTCAACTGTTAATTACGTAAATATTTTTACATTGCCGATTGAAATTTTAAGACTTGTACCACTAGAGGTGCTCATGGTAAACCGACAGGCGGGTCTACTGGGCCCTGTGAGTCTACTGGGTCTCTTCTCCTAGGAGTCTAATGGGAACCGGTGACAGGAGACCAAAAGGACAGTACACAATTGGTAGTACACAATACTACCTCCCTGTAACGACTAGAGAAAATACCTGGGAGTGGACTGAGTGTACCTCTATCTATGGTGTATAACAGGTCACTGGAAACAGAAGACCTACTGGAAAGCTGGAAGACAGCTAAGGTAGTCCCAATATACAAAAAGGGTGACAGGCAAGAGGCACTGAACTACAGGCCAGTTTCCCTAACTTGCATACCGTGCAAGGTGATGGAGAAGATCGTGAGGAAAAGGCTCGTAGAGCATCTGAAGGGAAAGAGTTTTGTAACACACCATCAACATAGGTTCTGGGATGGTAAATCGTGCCTCACGGGCTTAATAGAATTTTATGATCAGCCGACAAAAATTAGGCAAGAAAGAGAAGGGTGGTTAGACTGCATTTTCTTGGGCTGTCAGAAAGCCTTTGACACAGTACCCCATAAAAGGCTGTTACAAAAATAGGAGAAACAGGCAGGAGTAAAAGGTAAGATGCTCCAGTGGATAAGGGAGTACTTAAGCAACAGGAAACAGCGCGTAACAACACACGAGGGGTTTCAGTCCCGCTCCTGTGCCAGGTAAGTTCACTAAGGGCTCGCCATAGCCCGTGCTACTTGGAACTTTTTGTTCCGAGTAGCTGAATCTAAAACAACAACAAGCGGGGGGGAGGGGGGGAGGAGAGGGGGGAGACATCAGAGTGGCGAGATGTCACCAGCGGAGTCCCACAGGGCTCTGTACTTGGACCCATCCTGTTTCTAATAAATGTAAACGATCTTCCAGAGGGTATAGATTCAGTCTTCTTAATGTTTACTGATGATTATAGGAAGAATCGAAACAATTATGAGAAGAATCAAGACAGATGAAGATAGAGAGAGACTACAGGCCGACCTGGACAAACTGGAGGAATGGTCTAGAAAATGGCTACTAAAGTTTAACCCAGGAAAGTGTAAAGTAATGAAATTAGGCGAAGGGGGCAGAAGGCTGAACACAACGTACAATCTGGGAAGTTAAATCCTGCAAGAGTTAAATAGAGAGAAAGATCTGAGGGTTGATATCACACCGAACCTGTCCCCAGAGGCCCACATCGAAAGGATATCATCAGCAACATATGCTAGATTGGCCAACATAAGAACTGCCTTTAGAAATTTGTGTAAGAAATCGTTTAGGACCTTGTATACCATTTATGTCAGATTAATCCTAGAGTATGCAGCTCCAGCCTGGAGTCCAAACCAATTAAACACAAGACAAAAGTTAGAGAATATTCATATGTATGCCACTAGACTAGTTTAGTGGCATACAGAACTGAGAAGTATGAGCTACGAGGAAAGGCTACGGGAACTAAATCTCACGTCCCTGGAAGACAGAAAAGTAAGAGGAGACACGATAACCACCTACAAAATTCTCAGAGGAATTGACAGGGTGGACAATGACAACCTATTTAGCATGGGTGGAACACGTCCAAGGGGACACAGGTGGCAAGTTAGTACCCAAATGAGCCACAGAGACATTATAAATAATTTGTTCAGTGTCAGAGTAGTTAACAAGTGGAATGCATTAGGCAGTGATGTGGTGGAGGCTGACTCCATACACAGATTCAAATGTAGATTTGATAGAGCCCAATAGGCTCCAGAATCTGTATACCAGTTGATTAACAGTTGAGAGGCGGGACCAAAGAGCCAGAGCTCAACTCACGCAAGTACAGCTATGTGAGTACATATAGTTAGCAGTGCGGGGAGGCGTGACGCTGCCACAAGGTTTTGACTGGCATGACCATGACTGGTGTAGAGGTGTACCACGCATCAACACCACGGCTGGCTGCCACAGGCATCACTTCACATAACAAACACTCGGGTAACTTGTGTGTCCATAGTGCTACTCTCTCTCATCTCTAATATACTGGAGACAACACTGTGGTATAATAGTCTACGTTCTCCAGTCACACTCGAGGAGGATTGGGTTCCATCCCTCGGTGGGACAGGAAAGCTTACAGTTCGTTTCCCTCACCTGATGCTTCTGTCCACCTAGCAATAAACAGATAAACCATTGTGTCTGACAACAGAAATTATGTCGGTGCAATGTTCACCCTTCTAGCCATATATTTCCGCATGTATTATATGCTAGATAGTAAGTAATTATGAAAAGAAGGCGCCAAGCCGGGAAGCCTGGTATAGCTACAGTGGCCGTCTCAGCCTAGCGTCAATATTACAAGCATATGTTGATTATAAACCTTCTTATGGTTTAATAATGTCATCAGCTTTTTTACTGTTTTGAAGATTTTGTCCTTAGTCTTCTGCCCTTAAGCCTTATTAGTTATTATGTTGATTATAGTTACCAAGCCTCACATCCAGCTGTGATATTCACAATGTTATCTCGGTTTGGTGTTAATTTGTTATTACATTAGCATAATGAGACTACCTTTTCTTAGTTTAAACTTTGTACTTCTAACTGGCCTAAAATTGTAGCTTTGTTTTACTATTTTCTCACTATTATCAGCACTGTCGTCTAAGTTTTGTTTTGCTCAGAAGAATTAAGCCGTTTAATTTACCCTTAGATCGCGCATTTAATATTTTGCAGCTCCTACGTAAGTTATATTACAAGTTCCTATTTTGCTTATGTTCACAACTGCGACCTATTATCTTCTCAGAAAATGACCTCTTTGATATCCCCAGAGTTAAAATAAATATGTGAAAGCACCCTATTAAAAAAAACCTAGTCTATGGAACTGCCCAATGAATTAAAAAATAATCGAACCTAATATGATTTATTCAAAAGTAAAACCAAAAAGTACCTAATTTCATCTTCATAGTTTCCTACCTTGTGCTTCAAACTCACACACACACACTGTCTTGTGTTAACCTACTCAACCGATTTTAATACTCAAGACATACACCTTCACCAGTATAATCAATACCGTCAATTTATATACTTGTTATTATGCTGAACTCAAATTTTGCTACATGTGCTATCGGTAGTACAGTTGGGTTCTCGAACCCGATAATTCCGGGTTTGACTCCCAGGCGGGACATAAATGGTTGGGCTCATTTCCTTTCACCTAATGCGTGTGTTCATCTAGCAGTAAGTAGGTACTCAGGAGTTAGTTTGTTGTGGAAGCCTTTGGGAGGGGGGGGGGGAGGCCTCGGTAAAAGCCTAACGTGTATGAATACACTCTGGCTTCCTGTCCCCCCGACACAATGACTCATAAATACTCGTATTGTATCTGTTAAATTCAGGACCTGCTCGAAACGCTATGCGTATTAGTGGCTTTATAAGAATGCAAGAACACCAATGTTATGTTACCCACTGCTGGGGAACCAATGTTAACCAACAACCAATGTTATGTACTCTCACAACCCAATGTTCCTTCATGAAAGTAAAGTAAGTAAGTAAGTAAATAAGTAAGTAAGTAAATCGTTTTGTTTAAAACAAAATGTGTATGCTATGTAGCAAGTAGATTATCCCAATAATATACTCGCTCCAAACTCATTAGCCTAATGAGAGGAGCAAAGCTCTTCCTAGTACTAACTATGGAACTCAAACCGTTCCCAACTTCCAGTTAATATTCCTGCCAACCTTTGGAGAACGGTGAGGTGTCGCCCGAGCAAATAAGCAGGAGAGTAGCGAGGAATAACCCTGACACACAGCACCGCTCCTGTGCTAGGTAAGTTCACTACGGGCTCACCATAGCCCGTGCTACTTGGAACTTTTTCCGAGTAGCTGAATCTATAACAACAACGAGGAATAACCAGTCTACTTTCAAGTGTGGTTTAGAACAGACACTTGCGAGGTACTGTACCGACCGACTCTCAGTGCACTCAACTCGCTATCACATCATCCCTCGCTAAAGTGTCACCTGCAAACTTCTATATACTTGACCAAATATATATATATATATATATATTCTCTTAGTGTCTGTGTTTAGTGGCACCATACTTTACGTAATAATAGAATTGTTACAGCTAAATATGTTTTCTTTAAAACTGTGTGAAGTATTTAGTTTTCTGTAAATAATATTCATGGGTACACATAAATAATTTTCATATTCCATATTTTTCATATTTTTGGAGAATTATATATCATATTTACGTAATTAAACGTAAAGAAAATTATCATTAACCCTCCGAAACCTTAGCCTAACTTAACCATGGACAGGGAGTAGATAATAGCACTAACTACGTGGCGATTTTAATGTATTTTTGCCCGAAACGCTATGCATATTAGTGGCTTCAGGTATTGTATGTACTAGCTCTATCTATAAATCCAACATTATGTTTGTAACTCTTCATAAATGTATGTACTTTTACCTGAATAAAAATTTGAATTTGGAATTTTTTGAATTTACTTCCAGAAGACTTCCCCCTGAGGACAGGTTGCACCACCTGTCCCTATACACTTGTCCCTTCCTCTTATGTTCACTGTAACACTCATTATTTTGAATAAAAAAATATTAAGAATTATCTCTTCTTCTTCTTGATAGTAGGTGTAGTTTGAAGCGCAGTTTATAATTATAATCACTTTGTTTACATCAGACAACAGCTGAATTATAATCGGATGCTCGTTCACATACCTTAAAAGATAAACATTTTTTTTTTAAACGTATTTCCTTTGGTATATGTTTTTTGGTCAACACATTTTAATGTATCTGCATCACCATATCTCTAAATTATATTAAGTGTAATAAGATTTCTTTTCTTTTACTTCCGATATAACCTGTGAATACCTGCCTTAGTGGATGGGAAGGAAGGCATTATTGAGGCTGGTCCGGCTTCAAAACAATGTGTGGGTCAGCCTTCCGTAGCCTCCTGTCTCTGACCGTCACCGCCCGTCATCTCCCATAGCCTCCTGTCTCTGACCGCCACCTCCCATAGCCTCCTGTCTCTGACTGTCACCTCCCGTAGCCTCCTGTAAGGACAGTCGCGGACCTTAACAACTATGTCTGAAAAAACGAGGAGTTTGTTTGGTACTGCTTTTAAGCATTTCATAAATTCATTCAAACCTCGGAAAATATCTGGTGTATTTGCTGGCGACGACTACCATGGTAACAAGTACTATGAGATTCCTGCAGGTGTGTTGGCCGGGTGTGGTGCAGGTGTATTTAATATTTGTGTCTACAGAATCGAGCTATTAGCTCTTGGACCTCGCCTTTCTAACCAATTATTTTTCCTCTTATGTCAACTTCATATAGTACACACACACATCCCCAGGAAGCATCTGTCTAACTCCCAGTTACCTATTTACTGCACAGTGAGCAGGTGCATCAGGGTGAAAGAAAATATCCATTTGTTTCTGCCTCCGCCGGGAATCGAACTCGGACCATTAGGACTAAAACCCCCAAGCATTGTCCAATTAGCGGCGAGGCCCCTAGGTATGTAGGCCTGGTGTGGTGCAGGTGTGTGTACTCACATAGTTGTACTCACCTAGTTGTGCTTGCGAGGGTTGAGCTTTGTCTCTTTGGTTCCGCCTCTCAACCGTCAATCAACTGGTGTACAGATTCCTGAGCCTATTGGGCTCTATCATATCTACATTTGAAACTGTGTATGGAGTCAGCCTCCACCACATCACTTCTTAATGCATTCCATTCGTTAACTACTCTGACACCATCCTGTATCTTTACATGAGTTTCTGTAATTGTAATTCATCTTAGAATATTGTGATCACATGGGGTAAGTTTTCCCTACCTATTAATTGAATAAAAATGCTAAGGAACTCAAAGAATGAGATCTAGGGGGGAGTGTGTCCCATGAAAGGTATTGTGAGAGGAGCCTATGCTATACTTACAAGTTTCAAAATCACTTTGGCATGGGTGGGGAATATTAAAGAAATTGTTCACAACATTAGTGAAAAGAAATTTTTTTTAAATGTTAACAGGTCATCAAGACTAATGACTTGTATAAATTGTCTAGCTTTTATTTTTATTTTTCTAAAATGTTTGTTTTATTATTATTTTGGTTCTCTGTTTTTAATTTTAAGTAACATAATTGAAACGTAAGTTCAGTAAAGAGAGGAAATGAATGAATTATATATGGTCACCTTATAAGGTGCATAAATATTTGAATACATTCAAGTCATTTTGTTGCTGTGGACATACAGGTACCTGTATAGTGTTTGAAAGTTCAAATCGAATTAAGGATAAAACCAAATTATTTTACCACAGATCCAAGCAGAGGGAAGAGGACTCCAAAAAGATGGTATGTTCCACCAGTAAACATGAGATATGACCAAGAAAACATGCCAGCAGAATGGGATGGTTAGTTGTTATTTTTCTGTTGTATGAGAACTTAGTTAAAATGAGCATAAATTATACTTTCATTTGTCAAATCTTCAGTGTGGGGGAAGGGAATGTATGAGAACACACTACTGAGGACTGTCAGGCTATCATTTATACTTAGAGGGGGTTATGTTAAGCACTGTAAAAGCATACCATAAGTAAATTAATAAATTAAAAAGTAGAATATGCAAATGGAAATGCATTATGTCAGAAAATTTAAAGAAAGCATTAGAAGACAAAAAATGCTGATGTTGTATACATAGAATTTTTCAAAAGCACTTAATAAATGTGACTATGAAATAATAGACCATAAAACAGTACAATATAAGCCTTTTTCTTTATAGTATCAATAATGAATGGTTTCATCTAATTTTTCTAGCTGGCATTTGTCTCGGTGCATTATTTACCCGGAACACTAACTCTTTTCAGTCTTTATAATTTCAAAAGTACTCAGTACACATGTAACTATGACACCTCTTGCAGCATGGTTACGAAACCGTCGTTCAGAACCACCAAGCGAATCTGAATTAAAAGAGAATTTATCTATTGCCACGATGAAGAAACAGAATGCTGACCGTCTTTTGGAGAAGGAAGGCAAGAAAGTTCATTCAGCCATAAAGGTAAAAGTTTCTTGGTTATTTTTTATTATAATTTAAGTTCTTAGTAATTATCAGAAAAGTAACACTAAGCGAGCATGACTATATAGCACTGTGCAGGGCGCAATTCTTCTCAGTGTGTGTATGAGAAGTGACTGAAGAGGAGGGCGAGAAGTAATATGTGCAAAAAAACAGATAACAAAAGACATCATACTTACCTCATCACTGCTGTACACCTGATAATAAATGGCACTAATCCAATTGCAAGTCTCTCCCAAAACTGCATTAGTTGAGACCAGCAGGTTTTTTTATTTGCTATTTTGAGATGTTGAATTCATGCAAGGCACAACATTTTCAGTGTTAATAACCACAGCTTGGGTGCACTTTATATAGATTTTGTTTGATGTCATTTACCAGGTTATGCTGAGCTAGGCCATGATCTCAATGGGGGATGACCCCAACTCGATGCATTGTATAGTACTGTATAGGTTAGGCATGTATTTTGCCTAGCATGAAGTGTGGTTTCAAGATTATTCATTCTGTTCAACTTATTTGGTGTCGAGATTTTTTCTCGCATGGAGACTAAAATGGGAGTAACTTTCTGTATATATGTTGAGTGGAGAGATAAAGGAAGATGAGTGAGTGAGTATTGTTTGGTTGCTTTAAGCTTGGCACGATTAAAGGCTATCCAGCCAGTTTCTCTTAGTACCCTTCCCTTAGTACCTTAGTATCCCAAACATATATTGTACTGTACTATACACTGGAATCTCCAAAACTCAATACACCCTCTGGATTTGGGAGGATGTATTGCATAAATGTTTTACTGCTCAGACTTTGTCAAATAATCACCTTAAAGCTCTTAGATTATACTGTCTCAAAACTCAGATTTAAGAGATAATTTGACAGGTAATGGTAATGAAATTCTGGCTGATTGTAAGTTTGCAAGTGCTGTGCAGTAACTAGCAACACTAGTTTGTCTCACCAGGAAAGCTTCACAGATCAATTAATATTTTGACTGTGAAGATTTTGTTAAATGTGTAAATTTAAGTTTGCAAAGAAGTAAAGTACTGTACTGTATTAATTTATCTTTTAAATTTAGTTTTAAATCACAATAAAAGTGTCCCACATTATTTATATATTAAATAGCAATATTTAATTTCCATGATACACTGTAACAAAATATATTAAAATGTTTCTTTCCAGGAGTCTGATAAAACATCATTCCCAGTATATGATGAATATGAAGTAACTCCAGGCAAAGGACTTAAGCATACACAATAATTCAAATTAAAATGTTTGGCTTTCATTTTGATTAACCTTAAATTACTAGAACTGTATGTAAAAACTGTGCTGTTATGTATTAATGTTTTATTGGTATATCTGATTTATTCTCCAAGGATTGATCAGCAGGAAAATTTCTCTGATTGAAACATTTATCAAAATGCTCTTTGCAATCCACAGTATTGGGTAAAAATTTGAAAACTGAATGCAATCTAAAGTAACAGGACATGCATGAATGGCATGTTAGGTTGCAGAATCAGCTAGTTCATTTTAGTGCCTATATAGCTTGGGATGTCATTTTAGTGCCTATATAGCTTGGGATGTCATTTTAGTGCCTATATAGCTTGGGATGTAGCAAAACTCCAGTTGTGTGTGTACTGAAAAGGAGAGCCCATGATAATCTCCAGTACTAGTGGAATTAGAATGGTTAAAAGATGTAACAGCCATAAGTGTGCTTTAAGTCAACAATAACTACACATGGTGACTGGCTCAATAAAATTTTCACGAATCAAAAAGAAATAGCATTAACCTCTATAGTAACCATACTTGCCTCTGCAAGGCAAGACAAATACTGTACTACTACAATTACTGTATCTGCAAAATGTTTTTGTAAGCTACAGCCATGGTCTCACTTGTCTGCAAAAATAGCAGATATGAAATTTTTATGTACAGTATTTGGAGTGATAAAGGTTTTAATGTGATGAGCTAAATGTTTGCTAATGTACACCACGATGACAAAGTTGTATAACTGGTATGGTAAGTGGACACATTGCAGGTGGTTAATGAGAAAAAATCCTATAAGAAAATTGCTTTAGTTCTGAAACATACATCCCAGTGGGATTGCAGAATGGGTGAATTGGGTAATATGCTAAAGCCAAGCGAGGTTGGTGGCAAGTCCATACAAAAAATCTGACTGTACTGATTTCATCCATTCTGTAAGGATGGAATACTTGAACATTTTATGGATGTTTTGAAGTATCCAATCAGATTGCAGGAACCATGTACAATACCACAAAGTAGGAGGGGGGTATTCGATGCAAGATCTTGGTTTGAACCAAGCAGGAGGTATGTAATTATCAAAGGACAGCACCAAATCGGGAAGATTTAATTTGAATATTCTGCAACATATGGTGCTAAAGTTCCTAAATATAATTTGGAATGCAAATACAATGGCAAAAAGACAAGAGATATGAAGATGACCTTTACTCACCTCATCCCTCAGAAACTTGTACTAAGACACCACAGTTGAAAAATACAGGTTTATTAAAAAAACTTCTAATCCCATTTTTGTATTTGTCAAGTTAGTATACTAAGTGTTGATTATCAGTACCTGTACATAGTCTGATGCTCTTATATAAGAATTATCATTTAAGTTTATATATATTCGAAGAATTACTGCATAAGGTGTGCCACAAGTTTGGAACCATTAGCATTTGGTGTGATTGCTGACTGGATACATCATTGGCATGTCTTATGATTCCAGACTTAAAGGATAAGGTTCCCAACTACTAAGACATCCTGTACTATACCATATCCAAGAGATTATTGTATATTGTTATTTTTAATTGTAAATGGTGTAGTTATTGCCAAGTATTAATAACTAAAGAATATTTAATTTGAGTTTTTTTTTTTTTCTGTCCAGTAGAGAACTTTTTTTCAAACATATATTTGAAAGTTTTTTAATGTGCATGTAAAGGTAAATGTATAAGTTCTGAATTTTATTCTTTAAGATACATGTATTATAAAATGTTATGTTGGGATTTAGAAAAGGTACTGGAACCAAGGAAGGTGGTTGTCTGTTTATGGGTCACAATGGCAGTAGTATGTGCCACAGTGTACCTGCATTAGGGAAATGCAGCATTGCCTGACTGCAAAAAATAGCATTATCTTTAGCAGGTAAACACTGGCAGATGGTTGGTGATCCCTGGATACCTATGGAAAAGTGACTGCCTAACCCTCCCTACTCTAATTAGGGACCAATTGTTACTCATTACCCAGTAACCCCAGGCAGTATAAGCAATGTGAATCTTTTGAACGCTGGGTAGTCAAACTTAAAGCTTAAGGACAGAATCTTGTATGCCTGTCTTAAAGGCATAAATGTAGTAATGTCTTCCAGCTATCACCAATGAAGCAAGAGCTAAATGTTTATTGTTTCCTGAAGGACTACAATGACTCGCCGAGCTCCAGCACTTCTCACCCAGGCCTAAGATCTAACCGGTAAATGTAAAAAATCAACCAACTTCCCTCTAACCTCATACGTAGTACAGTATAAATCTGGAATGTTGTTGAGACTGCAACACCTTTTCATTAACTATAATCGGAGCAGAAGAAAGACTTCCACCCAACACTGAGGCTGATCCAGGAGTCCAAGTTGGGTAGGTTATTCATTGCAAAGTGTATAGTATTTATTTAGGGCACGGTTTCCACTATTTGCATGATTCAGGGAGCACCACAAATAGGTGACAGCAAGTTGTGCTTTCACAATGGGACCCAAATAAATTACATATAAATGCATTCATAGTTTATCCATAACACTTATAAATTGTCTTAGTCATGGGAAAGTAATTATCAAATGAAAGCATTGAAAAAGGATGGTTACTTAACTCTGGTATAGAATATAAAAGCAGATATCATTTAAGCTGCCAATACAACACAAGACATTAAATGAATTATGTCAAAGGAAGCAAATTCACTAATGATTATATCAAAGAACAACTGATTCAAAAGAATAGTGGAAAATGCATATTATTTTATTGCAAAAATAAATAAATTCTACAAAGTACTTATACAACTCTTCTGGTTGGGGTCATGGATGAAATGCGTACCCTGTTAACCTTCAGTGTGCAACTATTAAAAGATATAACCTTATGCACTTAAATATTTTCTCCTACTGCCTCCTTATATACAAAGTTAAAAATTGAGAGACATAAAAGATGACTCTCTGAGAAAATAGCATAAAAGAGCAATTCTATATTCCAATGAGTTACAGGCTACCAGGACAATAGGGGGAGTGAAAAGAAAAGAATTAAGTATATGTTACTACAGTATATTAGAAAGTAGGGGTCAGCTAGGTGTGATCCACAAAATTGGGATTATGACATACCATACTTAATTTAAACAGGTCTTGCAAGGAAAGATAAATGAGAGAAGGGTCATGCAGATTCAGATAAAGGGATGGGGGAATAGAAGGTTAGAGTTTGAGGGTTTTCACAAACAGTAATTGCAACTGCTAAGAAATGAGGATATTTCAAGACTACAAAATTAGTTGTCATTATAATAATGTGTGCATTTTAGATGTGATGATGTAAACATCTCCAGAGGTCTGATTAAGACCTTTTGTGTTCCACTCTAATTCTGTTTTGCACTACTGCTCATAGGACAAGTATGGGGTGCACACTAAACTAGTCACTTCCAGCATGCAACAATTAATTAATCCAAAACAAATTTGGGTTGTGATAAGCTCAAATTAATTTTTTTTACCTTTGGGGAAGGAGAATGAGTTATTTTCTTTTTGCTGAAAAATGGAGGTGCAGAGTGTGAAAGATTTGTGACTGATGAAGAGCATGATTATCAGATGTAGGGAAATGTTTGGAGTGCTTGGGATGGAGCAAATATCAACTGTGACTATCCATTAAGAGGGCTGAGACCAGTCATGGCAGTGATATGGGTATATGGATGGAGTTCCAGACCTTTCTAAGCATGGTTGGTGGCAAGATAAGGATGAACAGTAGTTGTGACAATGCACAAAAGAGGAATTACAGAGGAAAGATTGTAGATGAGGGTGTGGTGGTCTAGATCATTTCTGATAGTAGATTATTAAGTAGGGGAAGAGACACCTATCAGTTGAAGTCTTAATACAGTAGTAAAGATAACAAAGCAGTTTTGAGGTAGGACAGACAGTAGAGCAGGCCAATGGTGTCATTAACAGCTCAAGCATACTTTATTGAAAGGAAGTGACCCGTGTGTTTAATTCTAATTTTGTTGCTGGAAAGGAAATGCTGTCCTTAAGAGTTTGAGTTGCACCAAGTATTGTTACAATTTAAAATGTATATACCTAGCACGTTGAATTACATAGGTAGACTTAGGAGTGTCCAGAATTGGCACAAATACAGTATAGCAAAAGATCGATGCATTCCTTCAAGCTTCCAACACACATTGATCAGGCAAGGTGGGGAGGAGAAGACATTCCTTGACGTAACATTTGTTCCTCAAAATCATCTAGGATGGAGAGCTGTACTATCAAAAGTAATTTTCATAACACAGAGTGCCAGATTATTTCCCATGAGGGAATCAAGTGTATATATGAACTTGGATCAAGTGCCCTTCAAATTTTAGTCGTAGTATCTTCATGACATTCTTTATGATGCCTGCTAGGATCTAGGATAACTAGACCAAATGACAAATTTACCCTAACTGTAGAAAACCTCCCATTTTACTCCTATACCTAACAAAACTAAATAAATAAATAAATATAATAATTGTTCCCAAGAAGTGCAACTTTCTGGACAGACTAGCATCAAGTTTTTTGTGTATGGAAAATATTTAACACCATAATTTTTTTTAGTAAATCTACTAATAGAAGAAGAGTCAAGATGGTTGTGAAGAACCCCAGTATATCCCTCAGGAAGTTCAACTACAATTTCCTGTGTGACTTGACTACTATTAGTGAATTTATTAAATATATCCACTTACAGAGTTACAAACATAGGAGGGCCTTCCACTAGCCTGATTTTTGTCTCACTCCTCACTATAGGTCAGAAGACAAGCTTCATAAGCCACCACCAACTCATCACATCTGCGAAGCACTCAAATTCTTTCCCCCACCAAGTCCAGGCAAAGAGCGTGGCTGCCATGCCAAGGCATAGGCCATGAGAAGGACGACCATGTCAAGGCACCAGCCATGAGAGGGGTGACTATCAAGGCACCAGCCATGTGAGGGGTGACTATCAAGGCACCAGCCATGAGAGGGGTGACCACATCAAAGCACCAGCCATGAGAGGGGTGACTATCAAAGCACCAGCCATGAGAGGGATGACTATGTCAAGGCACCAGCCATGATAGGGTTGACCATGTCAAGGCACCAGCCATGAGAGGGGTGACTATCAAGGCACCAGCCATGAGAGGGATGACTATGTCAAGGCACCAGCCATGATAGGGTTGACCATGTCAATGCACCAGCCATGAGAGGAGTGACCACTTCAAGGCACCGGCCATGAGAGGGGTGACCACATCAAGGCACCGGCCACGAGGGAAAGCTACCATGCCACCTTGCTAGACAAGAGGGAAAGTTGGCTAGTCTATTTCTAGCTACTGAATATACAGCACAACTGTTTTTTGTTATTTAGCAAAATTAATTTGAAGAAAAAAAAAGTAGCTGTAAAGAGAAACTGTAAATATTTAAAGTGCCATAAACCATTATGAGGACCATATGCTGTGATAATTTTAGGATTTGTCATTTTTGTTTAACAGTTTTAAATTGTTTCAGATTTTCTAGGCTCAGTTTTATCTCTTCGGTCATTATCATCACCAGTTATGGCCAAGATATATCTCTGTACAGTCTGTTGAGGACTGGTGAAACCAGACATTGTGGAGTAGTTGCATACATACTGTATTATGGAAACAATTCTAACTGAAACAACTATATGAAGTGAATGGCTTTCAATACAAAAATTATATTTATTAATAGTAACCTATAATACAGTATAAACATTTTCTTGTACTGGTACATAAAGTGTTTTATTGTTTTTAATGAAATGCATAAGCCAACTGGCAGTATTCTTTAAGTGTTGCAAGCAATGACCTTTAAGTTCATGTAATAATGTATAGAAATCCTATTCATTTTACAATTTTTCTATGTATAACACTGCTTATAATTCCCAGGATCAGGGACATGATGCCTGTACCTAGGCTTACTGAGGTCCGCCGAGGCCAGTCTTTTTCCAGGATGTAACTCACAACAGTTGTCTAACTTCTGGGTGAACAGAGGCATCAGGTGAAGGGAAACATGCACAACTGTCTCAGTCTTAACTGAGGATTGAACCCATGTCCTTTGGTTGTGGGCCAAGAACATAGACCACTGTGCTACAGGTACATAGGTTATATTGAAAATAATTATAAGCTTGGAAAGTTGTATACAAACTAAAATATACTGTCTATTACTAGTATAAACTGTAGTAAACCCTCACTGCATCAACTCTTAAGAATGTGCATTTCAACAGAATAAAATTTTGCACATCCTGCCATGCCTTCTAGTCTTTTCTGGTTTTATGTCTGTGTGCAGATTTCGAACCAGTCCTAGTATTTTCCAACTAAATTATTATGTATCTCTCTCACCCTACTCTAGGGAACATTTTTAAGTAGTCCCTGTAATTTAGATGTTTTACCAGGTGGATTCTAGCACTAAAATATCTTTGCATGTTCTCCAAATAAGCAATTTCTCCAGCTCTAAATGGAGCTGTTAGTAACATTATTCCACTCTAGAGAGCACTAGTGTTAAGTATTATTAGTGTGGCATCTCATTTGAAAAGTTCTTGTTATCCAACCAGTCATTTTTCTTGCAGTTGTGACAGCTACTCATGTCTTTTCTAAAAGTAAGGTCTGGCGACATGATTACTCCTCAATCTTTTACATTGCATTTTATTTTAATCATGTTTTAGAATCCCAATAGTACAGTTGGGTTCGAATCTCACTTGGGACATAAGTGGTTGGAGGCATTTCCTATCACCTAATGCCTGTCAACCTAGCAGTAAATAGGTACCCCGGAGTTAGTAGGCTTCTTGTGGTGTTGCATTTTAGGGTCAGTAATTCAATCCTGGGAGAGAGGACCTCAATACAAGTCTAACATGTACTCTGTGTATAAACTGGCTGCCTGTCCCAACAATGAATAACTATATTATGAATTACGTGGTTTGGCTGCATTTTATATGCTATTTCTGTTCTGATATTTTCTTCCACAGCACAGTAACTGGAACTTATCATAGTTTATGTGGCCCATTGAAAGACTTTATTAACACAAAGTGGAGGCTTGCTATGTCCTTTATATTGTCTACTTATGAAAATCCTAGTGTCATTTGCAAAGGTGATACAGTATAGTGTGTATCCTTTATGATATAAGGACAAGAAAAAGTACCGGAGCACAGTACACCACGGACAGTTTTTCACAGTGGATGATCTGGATTTTACTTTGACTATTACACTCTCGGTAAGTATCGTGCATTTCATTATGTACTGTATTTGTGGCTTTCAGGAACAAATCCAGTGAGCAATGAGGGTTTACCGTATTACAGTAGTAAAAAGTATGGCGCAATTGCATAAGAGTGGTCAAGAAAGGTACCCCCAAGCCTGACAGTTCTCAGGAAATTAGCAGGGTGACTTAAAAGGCAGAGTGCATAGAGTATAGGGATGTAATGAAGAGGTAATGAGATTACAGGTGTCAAAACTACTAGTGCAACATGTGAAAAGAGCATTTAGTTGGTCCTGCTTTTCACTCTTTAACCTAGTGTACAGATTGTCATGCTTATTGGTCATTTAATTTAAATTTGAACCCGAATATAAAGACTGCCTCCACCATTTTTGGCTTGACACATTTCCTTTGTTCACTGTAACATTGAAAATTCTTTCTGATGTACCTGTGAGTCATATTTCTACTTATGTTACGTTGTTTATGTTCTACACACATGCCAAATAATGTCCTGTGTTTGCAAGACATTGTGATAAGGGGTATTATCTCTCTTTCACGTCCTCTCTTCTCCAATGTAAAGCAGTTTAATTCCATTAGCCTTTCTCCATTACTCTTACCTCCCAGTCATAGTACCAGTCTGGTGGCATACTTCTGGACTAGCTCCAGGTTCATTTTGTTTTAACAGGATAAGGACTACTATGGAGCCGCATATTCTTACATGCAAGATGTAGTTTTTAATTACTTATTTCTAAAAGCAGTCCTTAGATTGACTAACCCTGCACATGCAGCCAATGTCAGTTTGGTATGGACTTTGGGCGACAGATTCAGTGTAAAATTTACCCCTGCATGTCAATCTAAATTCAGTTGCTGGATACTTGCTGGGAGTAGTTGTTCTCCCTTTTATAGGTGTGGGTAAGGCCAAAGGACAAGGTATTGGTGTTTGTTATGTAGGAGTAGGTGGTGATGGTGGCATTGGTAGTGGTGGTATGTGGTTGTAAGAAGCAGAGATGAAAAGAAATGGGATGAGGGAGAGGGGAGTTAGTACAAGGTGGTGGTGTTGGGGGCAGTACAAGCTGTAGTATATCTAGAGTGGGTGCCTGGGGTTTTTATTCTCCAAGCATGCCCTGGAGTAGTGGGGGGGGTGGAGGGGGCCACCATGCAGTGGTAAGGTAAGGAGGCAGTACAGGGTGAAGAAAAATGGTGTCGCATTAGGTGGTCGTATTAAAGAGCAGTATAAGATAGTGGTGCAGAGGAACAGTACAAGGAGGTATTAGAGCCCAATATGTGGTAGTGGCAATGGGATAAACTGTATTACAGCATCATAATCATAATGTTACATATAGTATAGAGATTATAGAGATACCTGTCAAAATAATAAAGAAAAGATGCTCGGTACAAAAATTTATTTCAAAATTTAATAAATGGTTTTAGCAGCTTATAAAATTTTCATAAATTTGTAAATGTTAAAATATCTAAAATGCCTTATTAATATAATATATACTGTATGTAAAGTTCAAATGAAACTAGATTAGATTTTGTAAGCCTTCTCGTGTCTTTTCCGCTTGTTTCTTGAACTCGTCTATCTTCCTTGTAACAAACTTTGCCTGTAAATAGGGATAACAGGCATCAAATTAATACTTTAGTCATAATTAGACATTTCAAAATGTCAGTACCAGTAATTGTGAAATAATTGTATTTCAGAAGTAATGAATACATATATATGTAAACTGACAGTCACAATCCTCATCTCATACATATATTAGATGTACAATTTGAAGTAATACTTACTACCAAGTTGTTTTGTCGTTCAGATTCCATCTCGTGAAACTCGTGAAACAACATCTCGCTCTCTGGCTTATCAAGCTTTGTGAACCGACAGTAGGGTGCATGCTTTTTGTGTTCTTCCCTGTTAACAGAAAACATCTTATGTACCTACAAACTGCTCTGTACTTTTATACAAAAGATAACAGCCACAAATTACTGTATACTGTAATAAGGAACTAAATAATAAACACATAATACAGAGGTGTAAGCACAGGCAATCAATGATAGTTCATGACGAGAGCCTTGTGCAGGACGCAGGTAATTACCAAAAGAACACTCCAAGCCAGGGAGACTAGCACCATTAGTGTTGCTGGATATTCAAAAGGCACTAAATATCAGAGGGTGCCAATACAAGAACAAGAGTATATAAGGATAACGATGGCAAAAGAATCTGGTTCACCAAAGGTTCTATTGAGGGGACAGTTGGGAAGCAAAACAAGTCCTGAAAATCAGGACATTCAACAGGTGCATGACTAAGAGGGACAAGGCAATTTGGACAATGTGTAGTAGGGTGACATTCCATTAACCACTGTGATGTGCCAAGTTTATTGTGAAATTCCCCCTGTGCGCATGAAATCAAGTGTTCCCAAAAAAAACTTTGTAAAATTATAAATTCCCTTCCCTGAACATGTCTATATAAAAATAAATACCAAATTCCACTTACTTTGGCTGTGGGGATGTGGACAAGGTGCGCTGTGATGTCATCATGGGCTGGTCGTCCGTGCATGAAGCTCCCAGACACGGTCGCCTGGGCCTTTCAAGCACCATGAGTTGCCACAAATATATTTTCAATTAATTGTTCAGTGTACTTCCAATGCGGTTTATTTATTTTTTTATTGTATATTATGCATATTTGTGTCCTTTACAATATGTATACAGTAGAACATTTATAATGTTCCATGGAACTGTGATACATGTGTCAGTAATGTGTCCACAATAAATGTTTATTGTCGCAATATTCTTCACAAAGAATCCAAGCACGATCATCACTAGGCAGGAGACACCGGTAAACTGAAGTGCCTCGCTCACGGTGGACCCGTACGTGTATAAACAAACTACGACTACCGAGGCACACTACGGTTTCTGAATCTAATTTCTCTTAGAAATTTACTACGAGAACCGAAAACTATGAAAACGGGCATACGAGAACCGAGGTTCTACTATTTCTCGTGTTGAAGTTTAGGTACAGTACTTAATTTCCCAAGAGATGTCTACTAGTTCCATTTACTGTACTCTTTCTCCAGTCAATGCCTTTATTATTTAAATTGTATTTAGAGAGTAACACTTTACAATTATTTCTTTTGGGAATACTGTATTAATGTTTATTTCAGCTTCATAAGTTTGTGATCCAAGTGTATTATCCAAGATGGTAATATTACCAATTCCTCAATTTCTTCATTATCCATAAAGATCAGATCAAATATACTGTATGTATTTTCACTCCCAGTTGGCTAGTTATCTGTTAAGAAAAAACTCGACAAAATCTAAAAATCTCTGACCTGCGTTTGGTTATTTCCAGTCTGATTCCCTGTTAGTATTATTGTTTTATTCAGCACCTTAAACTGGGTTGACTGAAGTCAACCAGGAAGATATCTAGCTCAAGATTTTCTAGATTAGAGACAACTTTAAGAATCTATTGTGCATTCTCAGTCAATGCAACTGGAGGTTTGTATATTGGAATAAGATTTTAGTTCTTAGCCTTGAATTCAAATACCACCAGTTAATAATTGGTGGTATAAGTTTAAAAGTTTGTTGCATGCAAATTCCTCCTTTATATAGACCTACCATTCTATTTGGTCTGTTTGCTATACTGCATCACTATAAATTATAAAATACAATTAATGGCCATCCTGCTATAAGATTAAACTAGTGGCCACTGCTTAGATAATGAATAGAATGTGTTAATACACACATACACTAATACAGGTAAAGCAGTACAGTGGAACCTCGGTTAATGAATGCCCCTCTTTACAAATTTTTTGGTATACGAGGCCAATTTCCTCATAAAATTTGACTCGGTATTCGAGGATTTTTAAGTTAATATTTTTGGGTGTGTGAAACGGATTGATTCAGTTTACATTATTTCTTATGGGAAAATTAATTTTGGTTTTCAAATTTTCAGTGTACGAACCGTCTCTTAAAACGGATTAAATTCGTAAACGGAGAGGCCAATGTATACTTAAGTAGCAATAAAATTACTACACAGAAATCCCATTAATGTGGTATATCAAAGAACAAAGCCACGGGATCCTTGATGAGTGTTCCCAGACGCGCTCTAGTTAACTGTACCACGACATGGTAAAAGAATTTTACCATGATGTTCAATAACCTTATTATTCAAGAAGTACTAATTTAATATTAGTGCCATATGTTCTGAATGAAGCTCAGAGCAACATAACTTATCTAACATACCAAGGATCATCCTGCTCCTCCCAGCCATCAAGCTCTTTGTGACACACGAAACATTTGGCAAGGTCAGGTTCTTTCTTACTGCCGGTGAAGTAGAATCCAGCTGCAGCCATCTGGAAAAGAAGCAATTATTCAGAACTTAAGCCAAAACAGCTTATAATTTATGGTAAATTATACAGCAAATTACTATGCAGGGTACTAATTTTACTTGTACAGAACTTAAGTGCCATTTAAAATGCCCATATCATTCATTGCATAACCAATTTAGTTTGTATTTATCAAAGAATCAGGTTCATTTATTATTCACATGGCAGGCAGAGACCATTGAAAAGAATGGCAAATTGAACATTCCCACTGTGACACATGCCACTCCACCATAATTTACCTACAAATGAGAGCAATAACAACATTTTTCCGACTTCCACAACTCTCTTCACCACAAAAACATATACAGTACTGTACTGTAGACCCGCTAATCCGGAATCTGCCAATATGGAAAATGCCCTAATCTGGCAAAAATCATGGCTGGATAAAGTTACCTCCCTATCCGGCCAAAATGTCCATGGAAGCCGGACTAGTGGATATTTGGCCGGATCAGAAATCTGAGCCGGTTAACTTGTTATCGATGTTACCCAATCCGGACAAGCGGTGAATAGTCCGGATCAGAAAGAGGCATCGGGCCATACCATATTAACCCCATATGGCTGTGGCTCAAGGCACGTTGTATCCTAACCTTACCCAACCTTGCACAATGTAATCAAACCCATTTGAGCCAACAGTCCAAGCAAAGTTTGCAGTTTTGAGGGTCCCAGTAGTACAATTGGGTTCGTCTTCGACTCATAATTGGGAATTCAAGGTTCGAATCCCTAACAAGACAGAACTGGGTGGGCACATTTCTAATCACCTAATGCACCTGTTCACCTAACAGTAAATAGGTACCCAGGAGTTGGCATGTTGTGGGATTGCATCTTGGGCAGGGTCAGTAATTCTACCCGTGGAAAGACGACCTTGATATTAACCCAACTTGTACTGTATGTATAGTGGCTGCCTGTCACACAATGAATTATTATTATTCGGAAAACGAGCTTAGAGGAACCATTACGCGTAAGACTGCCATATCCCAGCTGGAGAACACCACCCAAGACCCAATGTTACGTACTCGACACAAGACAACACATAATGGGACATGCCAGCAGCGTGACAAGCCGCTGGGGATGCAATATGTGTGCCAGGCCAGGTGGAGCAGCTACAGCCTCGCCTGCAGGAGCCAACTACTCCACAACACTCCGCATCACCTTTTCTTTGCTCATTCCTGTATCGCTGCCAAACGGCCACTTCTTGAAGCTCTTCAGCCTCTTATCATAGTCAAACATTTCAAAGGTGTCCCTGTCGTTCATGGTGGTGGTGGCGGCGTCCCTGGGTGCCCGTGGCGGCCGCAGCTTTAAACTAGCGGCCGCCGCCCCCGCCACACCACAGTGTTGCCACATTCAAACTCCTCAAAGTAGCGACCCGACGGCCTTAAAGTAGCGAATTTCTTATAAGAGTAGCCCAATTTTTTGTTACTGACTGATACGGGTATATATATTATATATATATGTTGTGTAACCGAAACCCCACCGGTTGTGTTAGTAAATATACATCTCATCCACCCCCCACCAAGCTAAACAGCCCCAGAGCCCAACCAAACTCCATTTGTAGCTCGACCAAACAAAAATCTCCTTTGCCCTACCTAAAACCATCCACTTGCCCTAGACACCAACCATGGAGGCCTAGCAAACAAACTTGGAGCACTAGTACACAAACAACACCTGGAGCATAACCATGCACGAATC
Source organism: Procambarus clarkii (assembly GCF_040958095.1). Taxonomy (NCBI): domain Eukaryota; kingdom Metazoa; phylum Arthropoda; class Malacostraca; order Decapoda; family Cambaridae; genus Procambarus; species Procambarus clarkii. Next base: position 47,792,222 of record NC_091166.1, on the reverse strand, counting down.
GGAGCCCGACCATGCACAACCCAAAGCTCAACAAATCACTCCCAGGGTTATGTAACCAGAGTCCGAACCAGTTGTATAACCGGAGCCCGACCAGTTGTGTAACCTGACCGACCAGTTGTGTAACCTGACCGACCAGTTGTGTAACCTGACCCCGACCAGTTGTGTAACCGCAAGCCTAGCATTTACGAACCAAACACCCTCTAAAGCACAACCATGCATGAACCGAAGCCCGACCATGCACAACCCAGAGCCCAAGTGACACCCCCGGAGCCCGACCAGTTATGTAACCGGAGCCCGACCAGTTATTTAACCGGAGCCCGACCAGTAATGTTACCGGAGCCCGACCAGTTATTTAACCGGAGCCCGACCAGTTATTTAACCGGAGCCCGACCAGTTGTGTAACCGAAGCCTAGCAGTTGTGTACCCGAACCCCGACCAGTTGTGTAACCGCAAGCCTAGCAAGTATGCATCTCATCTAACCCCCACCAAGCTGAACAGCCCCAGAGCCCAACCAAACTCCATTCCAAGCTGGACCAAACAAAAATCTCCTTTCCCTACCTAAAATCATCCACTTGCCCTAGAAACCAACCATGCAGGCCTAGCAAGCAAACCTGGAGCACTAGTACGCAAGCAAACCTGGAGCACAACCATGCACGACCTGGAGCCCGACCAAGCACAACCCAAAGCCCAATAAATCACGCCCTTGGAGTTATGTAACCGGAGCCTGAACCAGTTGTGTAACCAGACCCCTATCAGTTGTGTAACCGCAAGCCTAGCATGAACGAACCAAACAAACAATTAAAAACAAACAACATCTGAAGCACAACCATGCACGAATCGAAGCCCGACCATGCACAACCCGAAGCCCAAGTGACACCCCCGGAGCCCGACCAGTTATTTAACCGGAGCCCGACCAGTTGTGTAACCGGAGCCCGACCAGTTGTGTAACCGGAGCCCGACCAGTTGTGTAACCGAAGCCCGACCAGTTGTGTAACCTGACCCCGACCAGTTGTGTAACCTGACCCCGACCAGTTGTGTAACAGCAAGCCTAGCATTTACGAACCAAACAACTTCTAAAGCACAACCATGCATGAACCGAAGCTCGACCATGCACAACCCAGAGCCCAAGTGACACCCCCGGAGCCCGACCAGTTATTTAACCGGAGCCCGACCAGTTATTTAACCGGAGCCCGACCAGTTATTTAACCGGAGCCCGACCAGTTGTGTAACCGAAGCCTAGCAGTTGTGTAACCGAACCCCGACCAGTTGTGTAACCGAAGCCCGACCAGTTGTGTAACCGAAGCCCGACCAGTTGTGTAACCGAAGCCTGACCAGTTGTGTAACCTGACCTCGACCAGTTGTGTAACCGAAGCCTGACCAGTTGTGTAACCGAAGCCTGATCAGTTGTGTAACCGAACCCCGACCAGTTGTGTAACCGCAAGCCTAGCATGTATACATCTCATCTAACCCCCACCAAGCTAAACAGCCTCAGAGCCCAACCAAACTCCATTCCAAGCTGGACCAAACAAAAATCTCCTTTGCCCTACCTAAGTTGTGTAGTTGTGTAACCGACCAGTTGTGTAACCAAAGCCCGACCAGTTGTGTAACCAAAGCCCGACCAGTTGTGTAACTGGAACCCCACCAGTTGTGTAATAGCAAGCCTAACAAGCAAATATCTCTTCCAACCCCCCCACCAGTGTGCTAAGTGGGGTGCCAAAGGGTCCATTTTGGGGCCAACCCTTTTTGTTATATACATAAATGAGAATATTACAAACCACATCAAATTCGCAGACGACACTAAGATCTATGGTAAAGTGGGAAGTGAAAGCCATGTTGAAACCTTACAAAGAGATCTACATGAAATCCACAAATGGTCAGATGACTATTAAATGTCGATAAATCCAAGTCCTTGCATGTGGGGCATAACAATCCACGTCACAACTACCAAATTGTCAGCACTACCTGTCAACAAATAGATGAAGAAAGGGACCTTGGAGTCAGAATCCATCACGTGAGGCATAACAATGCCTAACTCAACTACCAAATCAACATAATCTTGAAGTCAAAATCCACCAATCACTGATAATTGTACAACAAGTAGGAGCGGCAGTAAAAAGGCAAACCAAACCCTGGGAATAATCATGCGTACCTTTATCTTCAAGGAAAAGAAAGTAGACCTTTAATTATATAAGTTTCTGATGCGCCCCCACGTGAATTATTGCATCTAGGCATGGAGACCTCATCTTCAGGAAGACATAGCTGCTCTGAAGCCATGTCTTACCAAAGCTATGGAGCTATGTCTTACGACAAAAATCATACCAGAGATTAGTCATCTGTTGTATCAGGAACTGTTGAGGGCCACAGGGCTAACACCACCACATACCAGGCATGACAGGGGGGACTTCATAGAAACCTTTAAAATACTAAATTTGGAGGATGTCGATCAGAACAATGTCTTCAAAAGGTCAGATGTTACACGAACAAGGAGCAACGGGTTCAAACTTAACAAGCCAGAATGTTGGACAGGAAACAGGAGATGCTTTTTCACCCATAGGGTTGTAAACCCGTGGAACCGTCTACCCGCCGAAGCCGTAAAAGCCAAAACCCTGTTGGGTTTTAAAATACAGCTGGAAAAGATCAGGGCAAATGGAGGGGACCTATGACAAGCCGCTGGCTTACTGTCCTCATGGAGGCCACTAGTGTTAGTGGCCCTCAGGTAAATTCAGTTCCTAGAGGTGTCCCTGCTTCTTCCCGTTGGGAAGTTGTTCATCTATTGCAGTACATTGGCCTGTCGCTTGTCACTAAACTTAGTTTTTAAACTATTAACTTGATGAAATAATATTACCTTATACGCGAGAATAATTCTGAATACCCAGCCATAAAATTGACGAACGCGGCTTTGGGTTGGGCTGCCGCGTAGGCGAGCCTGGCCTGAGGACAGGCAACTGTAAATGCTTCACACTCCACATACTTCAAGTGCAAATAATTGCCAACAGAACCTAAATACCGAACCTACTATACGCCTAATTAATTATAGAATATAGAATTAATTTATACTCGATAAAAACTATTTTTAATACACAGTACATTTAAGTCGATAATAAATGCATCTCGGGAGGTGGAGGCGGGGATCGACCGCCGCGTTAACGAGCTTAGCCTCACGACGGGGTGGTTTAACACTATGGGGAAGTGTATTCTACATAATATCCTACCCATATAGTGTTGGCAAATCATAATCCTCAAAACCTTCTAAAATATCCGAGAGAGGACAGATTATTTAGCATTAGTGGAATACAAACATTTGAATACTACACAACCCGGATGAAAAAAATAAAGGAAATAATTCCCCTGGAGATATTACAAAAACTCAATGTTATAAAAGTGAACAAATGTACAATGCATTTAGCTTTGTAGGTGGAGGTAGACTATATATTCGTATGTACCTCCCAACTGCTCAAATAGCAAAAATAATTGATCAGCCTTACCTACACGGGTACTCTGGTACTCAGGTACCCTACACGGGTACAACAGGTACTCTGAGAGAGAACTCTATCAACATCAGAGGCCCGAGACTGTTCAACACGCTTCCACTACACATAAGGGGCATAACTGGCAAACCCCTCACAGTGTTCAAGAGAGAACTGGATAAGCACCTCCAAAGGATACCTGATCAACCAGGCTGTGACTCATACGTCAGGCTGCGAGCAGCCGCGTCTAACAGCCTGGTTGATCAGTCCAGCAACCAGGAGGCCTGGTCGACGACCGGGCCGCGGGGACACTAAGTCCCGGAAGCACCTCAAGGTAGTCTCAAGGTAGGTACGGGAACGACGATGCTCACGCCGCCGCTGCTTCCTGACGACTGACCGGGTCGTCGTCGATGACCCGTAGCGACCAACCGACCCAGAGACCCTCTGTCTAAAATTATTTGAACGCCATATTGAAATTCCTAGCGTATAGCGCCAAGAGTGTGTAAATTAATATTTATATGCATTATAGGCCTTTCTAAAGTAATTTATAAATCTGAATTTCATAATATTGTGTAACAAACGAATTATTTAAGTTAATATTTAAATTATGCCAGATACAATTAAGTCTCATCGCACACAAGAAGATTCGTCAGCGGATTTTTTTTATTTTTTGTTTATTTATATATAAAGAGTTCTTAAATTCTTGTAAAGACACTATAGCATGCATAGCATTTTGGGCAAGTCCTTAATCCTAATTTTTTCACCGGAATACGACCCGCCAAACAGGTCAAACAACCTATTCTCTGCCGGGTGAACAGTTAAGGATTGTCGCCCGGGCAAGCCTTTCCGGCCGGCAGGTCAAAGCGCTGGCGAAGCCAACCCGTCCTCTTAAAAATAACGTCACTTTCCGCCCGTATGCGCGCTATGGCCAAATTTGGACGTAATTTGAAATGAAATCGACTCACAAAAGTGACGTACTGTTCCGTTTTCTGTTTGAGTCGTCCAGCTTACTCGGCAAGCTTAAAAAAGGAAACTTTCCATTAACGTTTTTCATACCGTTTTGAAACTTTATGAGAATTTCCTGCCCACCTAACCTATCAGAGGACCCTTAACTTACTGGTGTTGAAAAAAAAATCCAAAATTTATATTCATTTTTTTTCATTTTCAAATTATGTCCAATTTCCAACCTAAGCGGGTCCGCACAAGATCCCTCTTACTAGCCTGCTATACATAATTATTTATAAGTATATTTAAGACCAAATATCTGTTAAAATGAAGATGGCTTCCTGTTTGTCATTGTTTGGAACAGGACAGCTTATCGAGGTCACCCGAGGCCAACAACTGATTTTCCCCAATTGCAACCCACAACAGTTTCGAAACTCCCGGGTCCCTTGTTACTGCTAGGTAAACAAAGACATCAGGTGAAAGGAAACGTAACCCAAACGTCTTGTTCCTGTTGGGAGAATGGAACCCGGGACCTTTTGCCTGTGATCGGACTGCAGAGAGCACTGCTTTATAAGTTTTCATGGGGATACAGTTATACACCGAGTATACATCATCTTTATTCCCTTATTAGCATATAACCCAACATTATTGTTCATACATTTTGTTCACACTTGTTTAGGGTTATAACTGAAGCAGAACAAACAACACAGTAACAGGTGTTTATACATTTGGGTTTAACTTGAAGGAGTCTTCCTCTTCTCGCTGTCGTCCCGCTGACAGAGGGCGGGGTAGTCGTGTGAGGGCGCCCCGAGGCGGCAGTCCGAGGCCGGGGGGCCTTCAAGGTACACGGGGTCCCCGAAGATGTTACCCGCGGGTCCGTAGTTGCAAACGTATATGAATCTGACAATACTATTCTTGTCGCGGAAGGTCGCGCTCCCGCAGCCCACCTCCCGGGTCTTGGCCCACACCAACTGTAGGGGAAGAGCCGCACGAGTCAGCTGAGGGACTGGAGAACACAACCAACACATTTGAAATGAAAGTGAAGATGAGTCGGTCACGTGTTCTGATGCCATTGGGTGAGATGGGGGATAACGTATAGCCAGCTCTTGATCCATACTTTGTGATCCCTCATGTGTGATTGGGTAATTTATCCACACTGCCACACTGATCGCCACACTGCTCTGCATATAGTTAAGCTTCTTAATAATAAAATCAAAACTGTTAGTCCTTGACTCTTAGTAAGTCGCGATGCAAGTCATGGCACGACTTATTAAGGTTCTAGGACGGGCCGAAACGTCGTCACATAAGGGACAGAACGGTCGTCTTTTTAATTTTACTTCAGCCACGTCCCTGTGACTAATTCTCTGGACAACTACATGCTTATCTCTGGAACATGAGAACACGGGCAGTAGCAGGAACACGGGCAGTAGCAGGAACACGGGCAGTAGCAGGAACACGGACAGTAGCAGGAACACGGACAGTAGCAGGAACACGGACAGTAGCAGGAACACGGACAGTAGCAGGAACACGGAACATTACCGGAGGTGGCTAACGATACAGTGACATGGGGGAATAAAGGCAGCATGCTTGCATCACAGGCGAGTAAAGAGGGCAGCACTGTGGAACTAATACAATGGAACTAGTCAGCGGAAGCAGTACAGCAGAACTAACATAGCAGGACTAGTACAGCGTAACTGGGAAAGCAGAACTTCTGCCGGAGTCCAAGACTCACCTGGGAGTATCTGTGAGTGTTTCTGAAGGTGTTCGGTCGGAAGACGTGGACGTGAGTTCGGGACAGGTGCACCACCTCCTCGTACCATCCGTTGACGGCCTCCGCCCAGTCCTGACGGCGGCGGAGGAGAGGTAAGTTACAGGTATACGGGTGTTAAGTGCTCTGTTGTAGATGCCTATTAGTTGTACTTTTGTCGTCTGTGTCGACCTCCAAAACCCTATGACATCCTAAAGACAGTTGATGATCGTTGGCGCCATATTGAATCGACCACAACACTGCTAAATTGAATCATATAAACCCGTGGACAGAGCCACACAGAACTCGTGGACAGAGTCACACAGAACCCGTGGACAGAGCCATACAGAACTCGTGGACAGAGCCATACAGAACTCGTGGACAGAGCCATACAGAACTCGTGGACAGAGCCACACAGAACTCGTGGACAGAGTCACACAGAACCCGTGGACAGAGCCATACAGAACTCGTGGACAGAGCCACACAGAACTCGTGGACAGAGCCACACAGAACTCGTGGACAGAGCCACACAGAACTCGTGGACAGAGCCACACAGAACTCGTGGACAGAGCCACACAGAACTCGTGGACAGAGCCACACAGAACTCGTGGACAGAGCCACACAGAACTCGTGGACAGAGCCACACAGAACTCGTGGACAGAGCCACACAGAACTCGTGGACAGAGCCACACAGAACTCCTGGACATAATTAATCGCCAGCTGTGTGGTAGTACACATTCTGGTCCATGACGACACTTACCAGGGGGTGGTCGTGACCTGTGTGGTAGTACACATTCTGGTCCACGACGACACTTACCAGGGGGTGGTCGTGACCTGTGTGGTAGTACACATTCTGGTCCACGACGACACTTACCAGGGGGTGGTCGTGACCTGTGTGGTAGTACACATTCTGGTCCATGACGACACTTACCAGGGGGTGGTCGTGACCTGTGTGGTAGTACACATTCTGGTCCACGACGACACTTACCAGGGGGTGGTCGTGACCTGTGTGGTAGTACACATTCTGGTCCATGACGACACTTACCAGGGGGTGGTCGTGACCTGTGTGGTAGTACACATTCTGGTCCATGACGACACTTACCAGGGGGTGGTCGTGACCTGTGTGGTAGTACACATTCTGGTCCATGACGACACTTACCAGGGGGTGGTCGTGGCCTGTGTGGTAGTACACATTCTGGTCCACGACGACACTTACCAGGGGGTGGTCGTGACCTGTGTGGTAGTACACATTCTGGTCCACGACGACACTTACCAGGGGGTGGTCGTGACCTGTGTGGTAGTACACATTCTGGTCCATGACGACACTTACCAGGGGGTGGTCGTGACCTGTGTGGTAGTACACATTCTGGTCCACGACGACACTTACCAGGGGGTGGTCGTGACCTGTGTGGTAGTACACATTCTGGTCCATGACGACACTTACCAGGGGGTGGTCGTGACCTGTGTGGTAGTACACATTCTGGTCCATGACGACACTTACCAGGGGGTGGTCGTGACCTGTGTGGTAGTACACATTCTGGTCCACGACGACACTTACCAGGGGGTGGTCGTGACCTGTGTGGTAGTACACATTCTGGTCCATGACGACACTTACCAGGGGGTGGTCGTGACCTGTGTGGTAGTACACATTCTGGTCCACGACGACACTTACCAGGGGGTGGTCGTGACCTGTGTGGTAGTACACATTCTGGTCCATGACGACACTTACCAGGGGGTGGTCGTGACCTGTGTGGTAGTACACATTCTGGTCCACGACGACACTTACCAGGGGGTGGTCGTGACCTGTGTGGTAGTACACATTCTGGTCCACGACGACACTTACCAGGGGGTGGTCGTGGCCTGTGTGGTAGTACACATTCTGGTCCATGACGACACTTACCAGGGGGTGGTCGTGACCTGTGTGGTAGTACACATTCTGACCAACGGCATAATTTCGGGAGCAGATCTTTCGCTTGTTGAACCCGTCGTAACGGAGAGTGCACTGGTTGGCCCACGCCTGTAGCAAGGTACAAATATAAATGGAGAGAGAGATTACTTCATCAAATGGTTCCTTCCATTTGATGAAGTAATTAATTGTTTAAAACTATACTAGTGCATTTGGACACATAAAAAACAAATAGTGGTTATAATTATAAAAAATATTTTTTTTTTTTACCGATTTGTTGGTATCGAGCAAGAACAATTCTCGTATAACACCTGGGCTGGTCCATCAATTCTGGTCTATCTATAAAGGGACCGGTGCCCAAGCACTCAGCCCTGACGGTTCAAGTGCTTGGGCACCGGCCCCTTTATCCGTCATAATAACTGCAGATCCCTGTCCTCATATCCATTAAAAAAGTGCTATATGGTTGTACTGGCTTGACGCTTTCTGGTGATAATTATCTAACCCGCACACATTCCGTGGTTTGCAATATTCTCATCTATGTCATTGACGTATATAACAAAAATAGTCGGTCGACCCCAAAATGGACTCTTGCTGTACCCCTCATAACATTTCTTCAGTCAGATTCCTTCCCATTTAGCACTGCCCTTTGTTTTCTGTTTTAACCATTTATTTATCCATTCTAGTATTTTACAATTGATTTCATGTGCCTGTAATTTTCTTGTAAGTCTTTCACGTGGTACCTTGTCGAAAGCTTTAGTAAAGTCCATGTAAACAACACATCCGGAAGTCCATTGTCTGAATAGCTGGTTACCGCTTCAAAAACTGTGAGAAGGTTTGTAAGGCAAGATCTATTTTAAAAGAACCCATGTTGTGATGTGGAACAGTGTGTGAGGATGTGTCAAGTGTGCTTCGTGTCGAGTGTGATGTGGACAGTGTGTGAGGATGTGTCAGGTGTGCTTCGTGTCGAGTGTGATGTGGAACAGTGTGTGAGGATGTGTCAGGTGTGCTTCGTGTCGAGTGTGATGTGGAACAGTGTGTGAGGATGTGTCAGGTGTGCTTCGTGTCGAGTGTGATGTGGAACAGTGTGTGGGGATGTGTCAGGAGTTCCTCGTTTGGAATGTTATCATGACTAGTTATGTAAGATATTGTGTAAAGTGTTTCTGACGAGACAATGATGGCGAAGATTATCACACTGAGAAGTGTATGGGTTTATAAACGACACTTCTGACCAGCTATAAACATTACAATCGACGTACATACACATATCATTCTTGTCAGTCACGGAAATAGTTTGTGTGAGTGATCATCAGGCTTCGTTACGCTCTGATATGCGTGTTCACTTGCGGGATCTGTACCCATTACATATATTTACTAAATAGTTTAGGAACAATGCCCGAACATTGCTCGAAACGCCATGCGTATAAGTGGCTTTAGGTATTGTATGTACTAGCTCTATCTATAAATCCAACAGTATGTTTGTAACTCTGCATCTATGTATGTACTTTTCCTGAATCAATTATTATTATTATTATTATTATTATTATTATTATTATTATTATTATTATTATTATTATTATTATTATTATTATTATTATTATTAACTCGTAGCGCTCATAAACTGTACTAAATGCAGACTAAGCCGCCGTGATCGCGGTGAAGGAGAACACAGCACCACTCACCTGAGCAACCTCAGATAATTCATCGTTCCAGCTGAGGACGGCCATGTTGGCGGCCTGAGGCTGGGGCCCCGGGTCCCCACGGGGCTCATCCCCCTTGGCTACCTGTCCCATGTAAAGGAAAAGTTGTACTAGACATGATTAATATATTAATCATTAATTAAGAACGCACGATCTGTAGCACACATATAATCCAACACACTGCCAGACGACAGTACCGCAAGGCTCTAAATTCTACTTCAGTATCGAAATTATGAGTTAAGAAACTTCCATTTATATTTAGTATTTATTCAGTGAAAGTGTTCTTGGAGAAGCACTCTAGACTGCTGATATTTGTAAATACTTTATTAATAAAGAACTAACCTTGGCCCTGAGGGTGTTGTGGAGCGATAGGATCCAATTCTTCTCCTTTTCAGAAATATACGCCCTGCTGGGCTCACACTCGGGGTTGGGTTCGAGTACCATGCTGTGAGAGGAGTGGAACTTGGAATAGTCACAGAGCGGTGCATCTCCTCCATCGCCAGAAGGTGGTCCTCTCACCAGGAAGGTGTCGTTGCCCCGCTTGTTGCTGACTTTTGACTGGGGAAAAGTGAAATTCTGTCCGTGGAAAGTTGCATTTCTTACTGGTAAAATCAAGTTTTTACGATGGGTGGTTGTATTTTCCCGGTGGGGACTTGCTGGGTGGGGGGTGGTGTTGTTTGCTGCGGGGTAAGTGGCATTTTCGGGGTGGACATTTATATGCTTTACTGGGTGGGGATTAGTATCGTTTTCTCGACTATGAGAGGCTTTCTGGAGGCGGATAGTGGCATTTGATCGGTGTAAAGTGACCTCTTTTGTGTGAACAAGGGCCTTTACTGGATGGCGAATGGTGGAATTTGCTTGGTGGTTAGTAACATTTGATTGATGGGAAATTTTATTTTCTGGTTGGAGTGGAACATTTACTGGGCGGAGTGTGCTTTGATATTCTCGGGGGTGACTGGGATTTTCTGCATGGAATGAGGCATTCTTTGCATGTGAAGAAGCATTTCTTGAGTGAGCATGGTCATGTTTTCCTGAGTGGTGTTGACCTCTTTCATGATGTGAATCAGTTGCCGGGAGGCGCAATATGCTGTACTTTGCCGGGTAGCAGGAGAGAGTATGTGAATGACTGGTATGTTCTCGAGACTCGTGATGTGCTCCTGCTCCTCTTTGCGTCGACCGGCTGTGTTCCTTAGTTTTGGAATGACTATCATGCATCCCGTGTAATATGTGGCAGATTAGTGTGTCTGTAATGGCACTCAGTCTGTGTATCAATCTGTGTGAAATTTTGAAGACCAACGGCTCCGATTGGTCCCAATGGTCTGACTTCAACGATCTGGTCTCATAGTTCAGGGTCAATTGCTTTAAAAACCCCTGACTTCCAGTGTGTGCGGCTGAAGAACTGTTACGGTGATGTGATGTTGATGGTCCACTACTGGAAGCCCAAAAAGGTGCTTCCTCAGGGCTTTCCGGGTATGGGTCTGAGAAAATCTCATATGTTAGTGATCTTAGTCGTCTGGTATTGGACGACGAACCGGGCGCATTCTCACGACTTCCCTGGTGTGGGTCTGAAGAATAACCCGGGTGGTGTGGCCTTGATGGTCCGTTACTGGAAGCCCAACCAGGCTCGTTCCCATGGTGTGGGTCTGAAGAATTACCCGGGTGGTGTGGTCTTGATGGTTCGTTATTGGAAGCCCAACCAGGCGCGTTCCCATGGTGTGGGTCTGAAGAACTACCCGGGTGGTGTGGTCTTGATGGTCCGTTACTGGAAGCCCAACCAGGCGCACTCCCGTTCTCCTTCTCAATCTCCCTTCCGTCAGTCACAACTCCTGGAAACAAAGAAATTGTTATTTTATGAGTGATGCATCATATTATACGTAGCATCATCTGCGAGGCACATTATTATTTATTTATATATATCTATGATAATGGAAATAAATATCTTTCTGTCTGTCTGAGTTTATAGGCCACACGCGTGGGCCTATAATTTGACAAAAATTTCCTAGTAATTGCTGGAGGGTCCACGTCCAACATGGGAGTGTCGGGATAGACGACAAAGAAAAGGATACCATATGACACTGTGCCAAGCTTGCTCCAAACATAAACCATTAATCACAGACATCGTTTACAACGTATACGTATACCTACGCACACACACAAGGGGCCACAGCGGTCCAACTCACCTTGTAAAAGAAGCAGGATAACTGGGAGCAGAATCCGCAGGGATGAAGAACTGACGGGCGCCATGTTTAGCGGGCATGTGTGGCTCTCTGGTGCCTCGCGCCCTATATATACCCGGCTCCCTCCACCCCCACCATAAACAACACCACAAGAACCATAACAACAAAACCACATGCTCCCGGGAACAAGCCGCCACTCATCACAGTAACTGGGCGAGGGAGCAGTGTTTGCTCTCTGATCCACGCACACTGACATTGTTTACCTGGCCACTGTAAACAATCACGCAGAGCGCTTGTCTTCTGTCCCGCATCTCGGTAATAAATAAAGAAGAATAGATATTGACCCACAACTATTCAGAAGTATGGACTAACAGGACACCCATAGAACAAGTTTTAAGACAATAAAGTCAGCTCCGTGCTAGGCTACGCGGCCATGCCCTCATCACACACTCAAAATGTAGAATCAAAACATTTGAAACTAGAAAATAAACAAATCCACATCATTTGATGCATCACGTTATTGTGATTTCTGTGTGTAGAAAATAAAGCCACGAGGAGTATCACAGAATCATCAAAATGGACGAAAATCTATGCCTCAGAAGAAATATTGAACCACTTGAAACCACGATTCAACGAATAATAGCATTGCTATCAGTCAAGTTCTTCAAAACCGATACTGCTTGCAGCTGTTCTGAAGTGTCTCGCAAGAGTCAGTAGACGTAAACCTATGAGAATATAAAACGAGGATCACCGCTCTTTATCATGAAAACTAAAACTATGAGGGAGTGCAATATCCTAGAGAAGGGATGTGATTTTTGCTCATCAGGCTACAGGCCGTCACCACCGTGGACGACCCCGACCGCTTAGCTGCGACTCAACCCACCAACACCATGGAAGTAATTAGTGTATCTCCTACAGCCCTTTAAAGCTTAAGGTCCGGTCTCAGTGACCCACAACACACACACCTCATCAGCGGTTACTACCCCGATTGATCTGTAAATCAACAATCCACTCCAGCAGCAACAACTTTCGACTCATTAACTTTTAGATTACAAAGTCACTTGGTTGGCAGAAGGGAAGCTTAAACAGCTGTCAGTGTTCTCAGTGATAAATCTAGAACTTGCCTACAAATATGTAGAAGTATGGATTGACACGAAGAGAAACATGGAGAAGCAAATGCAACTTCTGAAGAAAAAATTACTTAATGCCTAAGACATTCGCTTTGGACCATCTGAGCCTTTAACCTCAGACCGCAACTGCACAGCCCGCAGAGAAAGGGAAGACAGACAGTCTGGCAACGCCGGGTAACCGTCCCCGTAGTATATGTATAAAATATATTCCAAGGTGATTTGAAATTATGAAATTCTATGAACTCGATTAACCACCTTATTTTTATCCACTGATTTCATGGGTGTCGCCATGGAAGCCGACCACCTTTTAATGAGAGTAATGGGGCCAACCCCAACCACCAGTGTTGGTGACCACCTGCCTCCTCCCTCACCAGTCACCCTGCAAAGTTAACTTAGGTTAGCTAGAAGCCTCTGGCCTCTAACCTTGGACAGACCTATACATTACCTTTTATAGGTTTTGATTTTTTATTTACTTAAATACAACATTTTCATTTGAATAATAACGTAAATTCTCTTTCAACCAAGTATGAGACAATTCCAAGAAGGGAGGAAGCAATCACTGTTGTTACAACACAGATGTGGTGAGGTCACACGAAGGGTGTGCTGCGTCAGTGATGAGAAACCGCCAACATGTTCACACAAGATCAACACTCTTATGCCTTATGTCAACTTCCATTATGTACACTGTAGCCCAGTGGATGTGTACAGTGTTGGCCAGTGGATGTGTACAGTGTAAACCTCCTTCCAACTGTAGGCGTGTATGTGAGATCGGTTGATGAGTATCGAAGTAACTTCGCTTGTATGGTCAATATCCCCAGCCTAGCCTTTGGCATCTAGCCATAAACAGACAGTTCTGTACTACTGAAACACTTGTTCACTAAGAATTGTAATGTATAATTGCCTTGTAACACTTATGTATATGTAACTTATATTGTATTTTTTTAAATAAAGATAAAAAAAAATAAACAGACAGACATCCCATTTTATACAAATTGATATATACAATTCTCACCAACACTTTAATTACACTTTTTAATGCTATCAAATACCATTTCCTGACGAACTCTCTTCTAACCTTTTAATAAAATAGAAGGTTAATTAAACACAGACATTTGAATAAGTACAGTTAAATATTTTTCTGATTTTCCGTCACGAATCTGCAGGTAACATTCTGATCGTCCATGGTCGTAATCCTTGACCTCACAGTAATGTGAGTGTACGTTCTAAACGCACGCACGCACGCACACACACGAATATGCCAAAAGGAATACCCTGCTTGTCGGTTTATGTACACTGAGAATTTAGTTTAGTCCAAGACAATTTCAGGACTAAAGTAATAAAGCATATCTGCTAGTTGGCCAGAAAGTTTTTGTTGTGGCCTTAATAACCCTCTCGTAGTAGATAGGCCTTAAGCCTAACACCAAACTATTTCCAGCTATCTCTTAGATTGATGTTACTTGATACTAGAACCTAATAGGTAAAATTAGGTGGTGGAAGGTGATATATGGGGTCCCATTTTCAGGAACAGAAAGCCTGCTAGGCTTATCGAGATCCCCCCCCCCCCACTAGACCAACGTCTGACCTTCTCCAAGTTGCAACCCACATCAGTTACCTACCTCCGTATTTATTGCTTAGTAAACAGAAGCACCAGGTGTAAGGAAATGTTGCCCAAACGTCTCTTCTTGTGCGATTAATAGAAACTTGGATCTGTTCAGTTGCGAGTGGACTGCGCTACGCGTGTTCAGTTGTGTTATAAGGCGCGACCTTACAATGTTGAAGCTCGAGTAGTGCTATGTATAGACTATTTCAGCCAAGCAACACAACACGTGAAAGCAAGCCAAGCAACACTTCAAAGGGAAAATCATTGGAGTGTATATGGGTTACCTATACTAGTGTGTATGGGCTACCTTCAGCAGTGTGTGTTTGTGTATGTGGGGGTTACCCACAACTCCCCATACACTCGTCAGCTACAGACGCTGTAGTGCGTCCTGTCTACGACTCGACTGAGCCGTCAGTGTAGACGGCTCACAGTGCTCGTGAGATCTTAGGTTTTTATAGAGGAAGCAATTGTTTAAAGTTTGCCAGCTTTAAGTAGAGCAAGATTCTCACTACCTTTGTTAGTGACGGGTGTGTATGATACTTGAATGATAGAGAGGAAGATGAGTGACGGAGAGTATACTTGAAATGTATGGTCAATCTGATTATAAAAATTGTAGACCTTTTAATCAACCATTTATCATTCAATGCACTGATTAGTGAGGGAACACAATAGTTTGTTTCTATTTTGCTGTCTAAAACTCTATGGTAAAATATTACGCTGTTTCAATACGTTCACTGACTACCTGACTACCTGTTACCATGAGTCTTCTTGCATTATATGTGAATCTCGCCTCCACTCAGCCCGTCCTCCCAACGTCAAGAACCTGTCGTATTAACATATCATTCTTGTCAGTCACGGAAATAGTTTGTGTGAGTGATCATCAGGCTTCGTTACGCTCTTATATGCGTGTTCACTTGCGGGATCTGTACCCATTACATATTATTCACTAAATAGTTTAGGTACTCGTTGCGCCTCAGAGCTCATAATTTGTACTAAATGCAGACTAAGCCGCCGTGATCGCGGTGAAGGAGAACACAGCACCACTCACCTGAGCAACCTCAGATAATTCATCGTTCCAGCTGAGGACGGCCATGTTGGCGGCCTGAGGCTGGGGCCCCGGGTCCCCACGGGGCTCATCCCCCTTGGCTACCTGTCCAATTTAAAGGAAAACTTGTTAGCTAAATAGCTCCTTTTTCCAAGTCAAAGCACTAAATAACTTCAAGAAACACTTCGTCATGGGTAAGTTTACTGTGGAAAATAATCCACAGCCTCATCTAAATAAATATATTACTAAAGTTTCCCAGAGTGGACTGCATTTTATGGGCGTCTCATGGACGTCTCCCTGACGAGTTCCAGCTTCCAATGTATTAACGTTGTGACTCATTTCTCATAAAATTAGTTATAATTTACCAAAATTGCCTTAGTTAATGCTACGGAATTTATTAAAACCAACAAAGATATTGGTGAATAATCAGTGATTAAACTAAAGAAATAAAATTTCCCGCGTGACGCTGGCGAGGGCTGATGGAAGTTGTTGTTGTTGTTGATTTCGGGAAGACGACGATGGCGGGATCTGATGCGCCCCGGCGGACCCGTTAAGGGTGAATCACGAAGCCAGGAAAGGTGAAACACCAAGCCAAAACGGGAAACGAGTGACGCCAATCACTAGAAACTAATATGCCATATGGCAAATAAACGCACAGTCAGGCAGATGATTGGAGAGTCCCAGGAGTCCCTCAGGGTGACAAGCACCGGCCCCGCCCCACACAGAGAACACCAGGTAGCAAAACCATAACTTTGCCCCCAACTAGAACGCAAAAAGTCATCCAGTGTAGAGGATTGTCCAGTAGACAACGATTTAATGAAATAGTTACACAGTTGGTGGTACAATAGGCAAGGTCTAAAAAATCTCTTACTGTTTCACATTCAATAATATAATGTTCAAGTGAATGCCTTAAAGGTTAATTTTCTGGTAGTGGTTCATTCTCACTAACCTGCCAGACTGTGCCTATAGCCAAGGCGAACTCGCTCAGTGACTACATCAAAGTGTCTGGTCTGATTACTGTGCTGACCATACAAATACCTATTACAAAAGTTGTCATAGTTATTAATACTGCAGCGTTCAGGTCTTTGGGCATTTCTTAGTTCATTTAAATCTGAAGTAATTTCTTTAATTTGCATGATTTTAATAATTACATTATATAGTCCAATCATAATCTGTTTTCTCTTTCCTGCAAGCCCCATTGGCCAGTCGATCTACAAAGTCGTACTTTCCAACTCCAACATGGGATGGGATCCACACAAATTTTATACAAAAGTTATTATCAATGGCAAAAATTTAATTGCATTTAATATTACAAGCTATACTTCATACATAATTGTGATGGGTTATTTAGATACTGCAGAACACTTTTCTTCCTTAGTTTTAGAATGAGCATCATTCTAAAACTTACGTGTTCTATTAGTGTCTTGGTAAATGTAGAAATTTTGTCAATCAACTTTGAAATTTTGAAAACGAACGAATTCGATTGGTCCGAATGGTCTGATTTTAGTGTTCTTGATGGTCTGCTACTGGAAGCCCAAACAGTTGCATTCCCACGAATTCCCGGGTGTTGGTCTGAAGAATCGTCAGAGGTTTGTGATCTTGATGATGTAATAATTGGAAGCCCAATTAGGCGCGTTTCCACGCCTTCCCTGGTGTGGGTCTGAAAAACTACCCGGGTGGTGTGGTCTTGATGGTCCGTGACTGGAAGCCAAACTTGGAGCGTTCCCATGGCGTGTGTCTGAAGAATTGCCCGGGTGGTGTGGTCTTGATGGTCTGTCACTGGAAGCCCAACTAGGCGCGTTTCCATGGTGTGGGTCTGAAGAATTACCTGGATGGTGTGGTCTTGATGGTCCGTGACTGGAAGCCCAACTAGGAGCGTTCCCATGGTGTGGGTCTGAAGAGTTACCCGGGTGGTGTGGTCTTGATGGTCCGTGACTGGAAGCCCAACTTGGAGCGTTCCCATGGTGTGGGTCTGAAGAGTTACCCGGGTGGTGTGGTCTTGATGGTCCGTGACTGGAAGCCCAACTAGGGGCGTTCCCATGGTGTGGGTCTGAAGAGTTACCCGGGTGGTGTGGTCTTGATGGTCCGTGACTGGAAGCCCAACTAGGGGCGTTCCCATGGTGTGGGTCTGAAGAGTTACCCGGGTGGTGTGGTCTTGATGGTCCGTGACTGGAAGCCCAACCAGGCGCACTCCCGTTCTCCTTCTCAATCTCCCTTCCGTTAGTCACAACTCCTGAAAGAAGGAAAACGTTAATTTATGAGTGACGCTTCATATTATGCGTAGTATCATCTGCAGGGTACACTATTATTTATTTATATATATCTATGATAATGGAAATTAATATCTTTCTGTCTGCTCGAGTTTGTAGGCCACACGCGTGGGCCTATAACTTTCCCAGTAATTGATGGAGGGTCCACGTCCAACATGGGAGCGTCAGGATAGACGACAAAGAAAAGGATACCATATGACACTGTGCCAAGCTTGCTCCAAACATAAACCATTAATCACAGACATCGTTTACAACGTATACCTACGCACACACAAGGGGCCGCAGCGGTCCAACTCACCTTGTAAAAGAAGCAGGATAACTGGGAGCAGAATCCGCAGGGATGAAGAACTGACGGGCGCCATGTTTAGCAGGCATGTGTGGCTCTCTGGTGCCTCGCGCCCTATATATACCCGGCTCCCTCCACGCCCCCCCCCCTCTCACCTCCACTACTCACCTCACCAAATTTACATAACCATAAATTATTGATAATTTTCAAGAAACAGTAGATTCATATATGATTTCAATCAATTAAATTATCTTTGGAAAGAAAAAGCCAAAAGTACTTAAAAAAAACTTAAACAATATACATTTCCCAACTATTATAAGGTCAAAAAAATATGAAAGATTATTATGTATATTAATAACTATAGTAGTAACACTTCACCTCGTGTTCACTCAAAATGAAGCAGTTATCGGAAATATAAGTTGTCGTAGCCTAGCTTATCTGACTTGCGATGGTCTGATTGGGGAAAAGTGACATTTTGTTGGAGTAAAGTTGCATTTTTTGTGGTAAAATCAAGTTTTTACGATGGGTATATGCATTTTTACGGTGTGAAGGTGGCTTTGCTTGCTGAAGGTGGGCGGGGAGGATTGTTCTTCGCTCCGGGGTTAATGACATTTTCGGGGCGGAAATTTTTATGCTGTACTGGGTAGAAATTAGTGTCGTTTGCTCAATCGTGAGACTTTCTTGGGGCAGAAAGTGACATCCTTTACTGGGCAGTGAATGGTGGAATTAGCTTGGGGAGCTAGTGACATTTGATCGATGGAAAATTCCATTTTCTGGTTGACTGGAACATTTAGTGGGTGATGTTTATTTCTTGGGGGTGACCGAGATTTTCTCGGTATTAAGTTACATTTCCTGGGTGGAAGGAGGCATTCTTTGCATGTAAAGTATTTTTTGGGGTAATGGAAATATTTTCTTAATATGTGGAGACCTTTTTATTATTGGGAATCAGTGCCAGTTGCTGTAAGGCGCAATATACTGTACTTTTACCGGGTAGCAGGAGAGTGCATGTGAAGGACTGGTACGCTCACGGGACTTGTGTTAGTCTCCTCTTCTTGATGCCGACTAGATTTATTATTATTAACCTCTTTATTGACCAAATTAATTAAAATTTTCCATAATCTGAGTAATTCAATTAGGTCTTTACAATTTTGAGTGAGGGTGATGCTCGTATTAACTGTCACAAAGGACAGGGGATCATACACAAGACAATAGGTTTAACTGTACTGTGAAGAACATATATACTCACCTAGTTGTGCTTGCGGGGGTTGAGCTTTGGCTCTCTGGTTCCGCCTTTCAATTGGTGTACAGATTCCTGAGCCTACTGGGATCTATCATATCTACATCCAAAACTGTATGGAGTCTGCCTCCACCACTTCACTGCCTAATGTATTCTGTCTGTTAACTACCCTTGACACTGGCAACGTTCTTTCTAACGTATTGTGGCTAATTTTGTGGGAAAATCCTAGCAGGCAATTATTTCTTTTTCTTCATTTTTTTGTTACTTGAATATTATATTATTATTATGCTATGTGGACTATAAATTGTTTCTGCCTGCCACAATCTATCTACTCGCAATGAGGCGGGGCGGGGGTCAATTTGTAGCATATACTACCTTGAAGAGGATACAGGACAAACTACAAATTGTTTACCCTTTTATTAATATAAATTATAATTTAGGATGAATTGTTAGGATGTTTTCCAGTGCACAACGATTTAATGAAATAGTTATACGGTTGTACAATAAGCAAGGTCTAAAATCTTTTAGGGGTTCACATTCAATAATATAATGTTCAAGTGAATGCCTTAAAGGTAATTTTTCCAGTAATGGTTCAGCCTCACTAACCTGCCAGAATGTGCCTATAGCCAAGGCGAACTCGCTCAGTTACTACGTCAAATTGTCTGGTCTGATCACTGTGCTGACCATACAAATATCTATTACTGTATTACAAGTTGTCATAGCTTTCAATACTGCAGCGTTCAGGTCTTTGATCATTCCTTAGTTCTTTTAAATCTGAAGTAATTTTTTTAATTTGCATAATTTTAATAATTACATTATATAATCCAGTCATAATCTGTTTTCTCTTTCCTGCAAGCCTCATAGGCCAGTCGATCTACAAAGTCGTGCTTTCCAACTCCAACATGGGATGGGATCCACACAAATTTTATACACAAGTTATTATCATTTGCAAAAATTTAATTTCATTTAACATTACAAGCTATACTTCATACATAATTGTGATGGGTTATTTAGATATTGCAGAACAATTTTTTTCTTTAGTTTTAGAATGAACATCATTCGTTTATTATGTGCTTTATTAGTGTCTTGGAAAGTGTAGAAAAGAATCGTCAGAGGTTTGTGATCTTGGTGGTGAACTAATTGGAAGCTCATCTAGGCGCGTTTCCACGCCTTCCCTGGTGTGGGTCTGAAGAACTACCCGGGCGGTGTGGTCTTGATGGTCCGTGACTGGAAGCCCAACTAGGAGCGTTCCCATGGTGTGGGTCTGAAGAGTTACCCGGGTGGTGTGGTCTTGGTCTGTCACTGGAAGCCCAACTAGGAGCATTCCCATGGTGTGGATCTGAAGAACTACCCGGGCGGTGTGGTCTTGATGGTCCACTACTGGAAGCAAAATCAAACGCTTTCCCACGCCTTCCCTGGTGTGGGTCTGAAGAATTACCCGGGTGGTGTGGTCTTGATGGTCCGTTACTGGAAGCCCAATCAGGCAAGTTCCCATGGTGTGGGTCTGAAGAATTACCCGGATGATTTGGTCTTGATGGTCCACTACTGGAAGCAAAATCAGGCGCGTTCCCATGGTGTGGGTCTGAAGAATTACCCGGGTGATGTGGTCTTGATGGTTCGTTACTGGAAGCCAAACCAGTCGAGTTCCCATGCCTTCTCGGGTGTGGGTCTGAAGAATTACCTGGACGGGGTGATCTTGATCCGCTACTGGAAGCCCAACCAGTCACGTTCCCACGCCTTCTCGGGTGTGGGTGTGAAACATTTTCAGCGTGGTGTAATCCTGATGGAGCGTTACTGGAAGCCCTACCAGGCGCACTCCCGTTCTCCTCCTCAATCTCCCTTCCGTCAGTCACAACTCCTGGAAACAAAGAAAATGTTAATTTATGAGTGACGCTTCATATTATGCATAGCATCATCTACAGGGTACACTATTATTTATTTATATTCTTTCTGTCTGTCCGAGTTTGTAGGCCACACTCTTGGTCCTATAACTTTCCCAAATTTTCCCAGTAATTGCTGGAGGGTCCATGTCTATCATGGGAGTGTCAGGATAGACGACAAAGAAAAGGATACCATATGACACTGTGCCAAGCTTGCGCCAAACATAAACCATTAATCACAGACATCGTTTACAACGTATACCTACGCACACACAAGGGGTCACAGCGGTCCAACTCACCTTGTAAAAGAAGCAGGATAACTGGGAGCAGAATCCGCAGGGATGAAGAACTGACGGGCGCCATGTTTAGCGGGCATGTGTGGCTCTCTGGTGCCTCGCGCCCTATATATACCTGGCTCCCTCCACGCCCCCCCCCTCTCACCTCACCAAATTTACATAACTAAAAATCATTTATAATTTTCAACAAACAATAGATTCATTACATAACGATAAATTATAAATAATTTTCAACACCTCACTGATGATTTCAATCTGCAATTACTTTATGGATAGAAAAAGCGCAAAAGTACTTATACAAATCATTAAACAATATAAATTTCCCGTCCATTATGAAGCCTAAAGAATATGAAAAAATAATATGTATATTAATAACAATATTAGTATATTTTGGTAGCAGTCTTTCGTGTAAACATATGTTGTTGAATATGACCGAAAAGGTAAGATTAATAATTCTAACACGAATCTGCTCAATATTTTTTGTTTTTCTTCACTGTCGGTGGTAATAAAAATAACAATTCTCCAAAATTAATTTTTTAATTTAAAATTCAAAATTCAATTTTTAATAACAATATTATATACAGTCACTACTAAGGCGCATGCATGCACGCACGCACACGTACATACAATGAAATGCACTAGGCAGTGATGTGGTGGAGGCAGACTCCATACACAGTTTCAAAAGTAGATATGATAGAGCCAAATAGGCTCAGGAACCTGTAGATCAGTGGATTGACTGTTGAGAGGCGGGACCAAAGAGCCGAAGTTCAACTTGCGCAAGCACAACTAGGTGAATACACGCACAGCTTGGTCCTGCCGTGGTGATGCAACACTATGCCCTCACTCGCCCTGGTCATAACATCCAGACAACCCAATCACAACATCACTCCACTATCACAACACCGCTCCAGTAGTAACACCCCCACTCCACTAGTAACACCATCCCAGCAATACTAGACGCGGAGAGCAAAACTGGTCGACGCAGCAGACAAACTAATGAGAAATATAAAGATTTAGGAGGACTGCAGAAAGCTCAAGGATGATCTTGATATGTTGTTGTTGTTAAAGATTCGCTACCTGGAACAAAGTTCCAAGTAGCACGGGCTATAGTGAGCCCGTAGTGCCTTAAATCTTGATAAACTTCAGGTTTGGACAAACAAATGACTCCTAGAATTCAACCCCAACAAGTGTAAGGCAATGGAGAAGGAAACGGGAGAAAGGAGACCAGGAGATATCTACACCATATGGGGAAGGAAACTACAGCAAAGAGAAAATTATTTGCGAGTAGATATAATTTCAACACTAACACCAGAGGCACACAGAGGTGACATCGGCAACACATTGGACGCTGACAGACATTAGAAAATCGTTCTAAAACCAAAATCAGGGCTCTTTCAAGGCAATATATACAGCCTTTTGTTAAATTATGGCGCAACGGGTACAGCAAGGTTAGTATAAGTCTGGCAAAAAGAGTTGACCTCACTTCCCTGTAGTCAGTGAGAGGTTGTCACTGTTAGGTAAGTACCACCACAACAATAATAATAAAACAATAAAACAAGAACAACCACCAAAACAACAACACGACAGCAAAACACATCAACGCAATAATAATAAAATCACAAGAATAACATGACCATAAACAACATCACAAGAACCATAACAATAAAACCACATGCTCCCGGGAACAAGCCGCCACTCATCACATTAACTGGGCGAGGGAGCAGTTGTTTGCTCTCTGATCCACGCACACTGACATTGTTTACTTGGCCACTGTAAACAATCACGCAGAGCGCTTGTCTTCTGTCCCGCATCTCGGTAATAAATAAAGAAGAATAGGTATTGATCCACAACTATTCAGAAGTATGGACTAACAGGACACCCATAAAACAAATTTTAGGACAATAAAGTCAATTCCATGCTAGGCTACGGGGCCATGCCCTCATCACACACTCAAAATGTAGTCGAAACATTTTGACTACAACTTTGTAGAGTAAAGCATACTTTGACTCAAAACATTAGAGTCAAAATATACCAGTGTGATGCCCATAATCCACCAAAATCAACTTTACTACATATTAAAATGTTTTACATAAAAAAACCACGGAAGTTACTGATAATTAATCAATATAGATTAATTAATGACTTCGGTGGTAGTCAACTAATTAAAACTGGTTTCTGAGCAAAGTAAATCAAACTTGATAATCTTAAATTTATGGTCAATTAATTAACAAATGCGGCAGTGTTAAATAGTATGGGAGGAGAGGCTGCAGGCGCAGTAGTGGCGGTGCTGAGGACGAAACATGTCTCCCGCCACCAACACTACCTCCTCCTGCCTTAAAGTGGGTGTCATCAGGGTAAGTGTTGCTCGTATATATTGGTACACTGACTGTGTAGCCGGTCTACAGTTCCCTTTCCATCATCTACTGTTTTAAAGTTAGAGCTTTGGTTAACCCGGCGGCTGCCGTGGGACTTGACTTGGCATTGCCTACCAAACAGAACGCGACCCAAAGTCATGTCACTCGACGGAGAGGGAGCAGTAAGGTAGCCTATTTGCCCAGCCTATGTCTCTGTCGTGATATAGCTTATGTAGCATGTATGTACGGCTTAAAGTAAAAACAAAGTCACAGTTTGTTGAAGCCAGTAATCGAAGGTAGAGTCTAAGGGATTATATTGTTTAAGGACGGCCGAGGAAGGGAAGATAATCGTATTTCCAAACTTAGTGGTGTGTCTGAGACGGATCTTGATAGAATAGTGTGACCACACTCCGAAGAAGTAAGGTGAAGAATTGTTATTCTGATCTAAAAGCCCGAAGCCCTTACGTAATATCCGACAAACAGCTCCGGTCAAACAAAGAAACGTTTATGAAAGGTATGTCACATCCACTTCAGTCCCAGTAATCTCCCGGCGAGAACACCACCAATGCCCATTTCTCGGTGTAAATACTCATAAGAGTTTCTGTAGTCGTGGACAATGTTCAGGACTAAAAATATGCTGGTTGGTCATATGGTGGCCTTAATCCTCCAGAGGTTGACAGGCCTTAACTCATTACCATACCCAAAACATTATTCATGCTTACTCTGCCCTGGTCAACGCCATAACAGTATCGTACAGATTCACTCCTATAAAACAAAGCGTTAAAATATCCTTGAGTAAGCACAAATCCAAGAAACATTTGTATTGTGGAAGATTCTGTAGTTGTTAATCGTAGTACCTCGAAATATTACCGCGATAAATATCAGAGATGGAAATGAGCAGTATTGATGATTAACATCAAAGCCATCCATGAATGTTACCGCTGATTACGATACTATATCATGAATATTATCTCTGATTAACATCAGAACAATACGTTAGGCTACTGAACAGGTGCCTAGCATTATACATACATTTGGTTTCTGTTACTCGCTTTACGAATGTTATTCATCATTATTAAGAAACATTAACATTAAAATAAAATACATTTGTAGCTTTTTTATATGTAATCGAGAGAATCCATGACTTTTCGTACAAAGTGATGTGATACAGCTGTGGAAAATTCCACTCGTTAATATTATTATTATTATCTAAGGAACGTATTATTCCATATCATGTTTATATATCAGAATCATTATCTATTGATCATATCTACTGTATCTATATCAGCATCCTGCATGACCATAGCTCAAGTACACTATTGGGCTTAATGCTTATATAATATGGCTTGGGGTAATCAAAAATATTGCTGGAACCAAAGATATAGCTTCCAGTGATGTAATTTTAAAATCCTTAATAAAGGAGAAAAGGTAGAATCAAGTACTGCCAATAATCTTTAAATCCACAAAGCAATTATCTTGTAATATAAATTTATCACAACAATCAGTCAAAATAAAGAAAATAATCATTGTATACACATTGCCGGCACCTTGACAGACGCCGGTGGGGCAGAAGTGGCGGCCTCGTGTTTACATCCAGGAGTGTACTCGTGTGTAGGGCTGGAGACTCCTTTTTCGGCGAGATTTTACACACAAACTTATCAGAATCTTTAGTGATAGCTCGCTAAATACTAGGAGTGTCTGAACTATAAAAAGGGAGGAATTCCTGGTACATATATATCCAAAATTTAAGAGTGCGGAGGACCACTGGCTTGGGAGACCCCATCACCACCTCATCTACCAAGACGCAACAACGTGTACTTCATATCTGAGCAAGCAACTAGACACATTCACAGCAACTCTGTGACATCAAATCAACATCATCAAGCTGCCATTTCATCATTAAAATATCGAGCTTGGTGTCGGCAAGAAAGACATCATCTGACTTCTGCCAAATAGGCTCCGGTTCTCAATTCAGGATAAGTTATTAATTGTTTTAGAGCGTAGATTGGCCAATTAGTATGCTTTGTTACATTAATACTTCCATATAAATTGAGAGTTGTTAGGCAGCGAGGCTACGCCTCATCATCAGTAAGTTCTGACCAACTTGTGCAGTAACTGAGCTTAGATTGCTGAGTATTCATACAATCAGAATTGCCATATCCATATAGCATAATTAACAGTTAGTTTATTTTATTGAATATAATTTTTGTATGCAAATTTACATTTACCTTGTGTAATTATACCTTTTGTGCAACAGCACAGATATTCCTAGGGCTAGGCTAGAGAGTGTGTATTTAGTTCAGGTCCTAGATCATGAACCTTACCAGTGCTTATAGTCATAGAGCTGTTTTATCATATCATTGTTTACTTTTGCAAGTCAAATGTGTGGGTGTACCCGCAGGTAAATTGTGTTCTGCAGTTTATGAGCCAGATCAGCCTTCAGGACCCTACCTGCTACATCCCATTTCCATTATCAAGGTCTCAGAGGAGTGTACTTACAATCCAGCATAGGAACCTTGCATCCTGCTAAGAGCTTTTAGTTTTGTACTTTATCAACAGTTACTGAATATTATTTAATTTTAAATTCATGGTTCTAAGAACCACATATTTGTTCCTGTGTAGCTCTCCTCATGCATCCAGTCCCGGTATATTCCCCCACAACAGCAATGTACTTTTTTCTGAAAAACTGTTTGAAATGCGTTCTTTGACTTTTAATGAACACAACCACTTGGCCTTCTCGATAGAGCGTAGACCTTTGTATCTTGCAGGGTCTGCGTTCGATCCCCAATGGTCCAAGTGATTTAGCTTCCAAGCACTCTGTAGTCATGTTAGATTAGTGATGTCTCCTGACGATTACCTTAACTTATATGGTAAATACTTCCTCTACAGTACTATCCTTTCCTGGAAGTTGTGACCAATTCGCATCACAGGAGTGTGCAAGGCTCCATCATTGAAGTCATGGATATAATAACAGCCAAACTCAACTTGTGGTGAGTTTCAATAAATCTCTTAATGCAATGTAGATTATAACAGTTTTTTATATATTGAAATATGCAATGCTGAGTGTGCAACATTGCTTTTGTAATCATCTATTGGGGAAGAGAACAGACATCACTACTCATGAACAACACTGATATAGTATACAGTGATTGCCATGATGGTATAGTGTACAGTGTTTGTTATGATGATATAATGTGCAGTGTTTGGTATTATAGTATAGTGTACACTGTGTCATGATTATATACTGTACACTATGTCTGTCGTATTTACATAGTGTACTTTTTTTTACAAATATGATGTATTTGTCACATACGGCATCTTTTGACAAGTATGACATACGTGACAAATATGATATAGTATCATATTTGTCAGTGTTTGTCAGCATATGACACTATATCTGTCATGTTTGCATAGTGTACACTATGTCTGTGTCATGTTGATATAGTGTACACTGTGTCTGTTATAATGGTAAAGTTTTCACTGATTGTCATGAAATTAAGAGTAACCTATAGTTTGAGCCATTCCCTGACAGATAGAGCCATCCCCTGACAGTGACAGTCATCCCTCTGACAGTGGAGATATACACGATAACCTTTCATAATTATAAGTATGTTAAACTACTCTTTTTCGTCAATATTTTCAACAGCTACGAATGGATTATTCCAGAGTCTGCAACTCCCGGGTTCAGGCTCCCCAACGGGACGTGGCTAGGCGCCTTGGGTCCCCTCTCCCGCGGGGTGAGTCGTGCTGGAGGCTGCGATGAGTCTTGTTGACGTGTACATTCTAAAGATCAATGTGGTCAAAGTGAATGGGGGAGACAAAGGTGAATGTGTTGTGACAGAAGGATAAATGGAGAGGTCTTGGAAGGGGTCGATGAAAGGTCCTGGTAGTGGTGGATCATTTTGGTGTTCTTTCGGGGTCGTGTGAGGATCTTGGTGTTCTCTGGGAGTTGTCTGAGCATTCTGATGTTCACTGGGGGTTGTTTGAGCATCCTGATGTTCTCTGGGGGGGGGGGGGATTTTCTGACCATCCTGATGTTCTCTGGGGGTTGTTTGAGCATCCTGATGTTCTCTGGTAGTTATCTGTCTTTCCTGCTCCCTTTCATTCTTCCTTTGATAAAGTTTTTGTACCTGTGGCTTGGTGTATGCTTGTTTATGTGTACATGTATATCCTTGTTTACACGCGAGTGAGCATGTGTGTAAACTCATGTTCCCACGTGTCACTCAAAAGACCAACACATCTGATTAACAAATTTGAAAATGTCTAAAAACCAATTATATAATGTCACGACTAACAATCGATTGTATCTTTGTCCATTGGTCAAGTCGCGCGTCTGGGGGTGACTCAGAATGCAGGTTCGAGCTCTGTCCTGCTCCAAAGATTGTTTTACTCTTTTGTTTGCTCAGGAATATGACCTGGTTGGCGTACCATTCGTTCCAAACTCCATGCTGACACAGTACGTTGACTTCGGTGTGCCCATGTACATGGACTGGCAGGGTCTGGTCTACAGGCGCCCGGGTCTGGAGGGAGACCTCGCTGGCTTCGTGAAGCCGTTCTCCAACACCGTGAGTACGAATGTTTTCTGCTTGCAAATGATGAGTCACAATAATGTGGCCGAAGAATGTTGACCAAACCTCAGACCAGATGAAAAGACGACGTCGTTTCGGTCCGTCCTGAACCACTATAAAGTCGATTGTCAGTGCTGGCCCAATCGACTTTATAATGGTCCAGGACGGACCGAAACATCGTCGTCTTTTCATCTTCTAGCGTGTGGTTTGGTCAACATTCTACTTGGCACGGTTGAATGTCCAGGATTAATCAAGCACGAACAAAAACCTGGGCATCTTTCTTTAATCCTGATGACCGTGTTTACATTTATTAAGCAGTTTGTGAAATTCGAAGCTCCACAATCTAAGATTATTATTGTTATAACAACCCTGAAGTGCTTTGGAGCTCGTAAGCTACTTAATAAATATTAGCAAAGTAGCCATGATTGAGGAAAGACGTCCAGGAATCGTAAAATGTTGCGTAAATGTTTGATGAATCCTGGCCCAGGCAGCCACTTAGACTGATCGGTACAACGGCGGCCTCGTTTCTTGCAGGTCGGCGTTCGATCCCCGATGGTCCAAGCGGATGAGTTTCGTTTCTTGCTCCTATCCCTTCCATGTGGTACCTAACCGTACTGGCTTAGCGCCTTCTTACACTCATTTCCTTTCGCGTGTTTATTAATGTATATTGAGTATGACTTTGAACAGTGACAAAGGTTTTCTATACTTTTGGACTAGTAGGGATGTCCAAGTGAAGTGATTATTGTGATCAGAAACAATTTTGTTGGCAGATTTGGTTAATGTGTTTGCTGTCGATGATCGCGGCCGTCCTCGCTCTCTTCGTACTCAAATGGGCTGACAGCAGGATTGTGTCACCCCCACGTAGGTGAGTGTCACCCCCACGTAGGTGAGTGTCACCCCCACGTAGGTGAGTGCCACCTCCATGTAGGTGAGTGCCACGTGATACATGCTAATTGAAATGTGTTAGAATTACACTTAGAAGACATCAATAAATGTATCAGTGCGTAAGTAAATATGTCTGCAAATTGATGTACTTAAGGTGAGTGTGAACTCTGTGCACCACATCAATACACCGCCAGGAATTACACTCTGAACGTCTAATCATCTAAGCAGAATTAAACAAACAAGCGGAAAATCAAAGCTTAGGCGCCCAGTGGCACAATATCTGAGAGGAACACCAATTCAACACCGAACCAATATCATAAACGCTGATTCAACGTCAAACCAACGCCACTCTTAGATACTGTGTCCAGTGGGATACTGTATCCCACTGGTATCCCACTGGTTGTTGCGGGGAGTCAGTGGCTAATGTCCGCCCCACTGGTCGTCCCACGTACATCTCAGTTGATCCAGAGGGACCCTTGACGTATTACAGTTACAACACTGGAAATTACATAACATTATTTTAATGAATTCTGATTATGTACTTGACAGAGAGAGCGCGAGGAGTCTGTCGGGAGGCAGAGGAAAAGAGGAGGAGGAGGAGGACGCCAGTGGACACCTCCTGGCTTCACTCTCCTTCACCTGGTATTGGGTACTAAGTGTCGCACTTGGTCAGCGTGAGTATTCTCCATCCTAAATGTGAGTGCTTCACACCACTAGTGTGAGGTCTGTTTACGCTTAGTGTGAGTATTTTCTGTTATGGTTGTCAGCTCACTTTATATCATGGCCAGGACTTTTGGTCTATGGGTAGTTTCATTCAGATGTACTCCCAGGAATTGACTAAGAATAACATGTTGCTGTCTAGTAAGAACTCTCAAACGAGTACAGGAAAACCTAGATTGAGTATACAGTATATATAAAAACATATTTATAAATAAAGTAAATATACGTTATATAAATCAACATATGCAAGTGGGATTCCACATAGAGTTTTGTAACTTCACTTAAAATGTGAGACAACTTAAATGATTATAATATAGACTATAATATTATAATCATTATAAATTATAATGATTATAAAATAATATATATAATATAGCATATATGGTATAGCACTATACCACTTCATGTAAAATACAGACATGGTTTCCTGCCCTCTACTATGTAACTATGGCAAACTATGAGGTTAATCATGTTCTTTACCTCATCATTGGTGTTATATAATTATAGTTTGTTATACAAAAGTTACAACTAGTATTTTTAGTTTAGTTCATTCACTATGCACCCCATGCCCGTCTTGTGGGCGGTAGTGGAAAGGGTTACAGAGGCACATAATGGGCTCAGGGACTGAACCCCACAATTCATTTAGCTAAGCAAGTTAAATCTTCATGAGCTAGTTACAAAATAGTTAGCAAACTAGTTAACAAACTGGGAATATTTGGCTAAGATTTCTGGTAGCAGATAATTTTGAATAAAATATTTGCATATCTCTGGATAGAATTATAGAATTGTCTCTGAATTCACGTATGTTTTCGCACTCATTCACATATACAGTTACTCCTATAGACCTGAATTTAACTTTTTTTTTAATGGATTCAGGCATATTTAGGGGACTAACCACAGTATTTCCTACAACAGCTTCAGCATGGTTGTTCCAGAGGAACTCTACCCGCATTATGACTGGGCTGTGGCTGCTGCTGTCCTTTGTTCTTGGTACGGTGTATAGAGCCAACCTGAATGCCATGATTGTCGTAGTGAAGACGTATTTACCTCTTAAACGCGTCGAGGACATGTTGAAGACGAATGTGCCATTGATGTTAATAAAAGGATCGATACTACACCAACTTATGTCGGTAAATAAGAACCACAAATAATGATTGGTATTTGTAAGTATATAGAGCGTGCCTCCCCTTTGTTTATTCAAATTTTCGGTAGCATCACCTGTGCTAGGTGTACAAGGTCAGGTAACTGTAGTTCACTAGTTACTGCAGTCCGTTCGTCCCATTGGCTTGGGTTGATTCTAAAACAGAGTTGGAACAGAGTTGTTATGAACAGTAATTACCATGTATGTATGAATTTTGTAAGCTGTAAATGTAATTACATCAATGAAATAAACAAATTTAAAAAATTAAGGATGCATAAGATATTAAAAACATCCAGAAAAAGCTGCAAGGTTGTCCTTGAATGCCTATATAGATCATCCAATACGGTTAGCAGACTTCTGGACGTTACCTGCTAAGCTTAGGTTCGCTTAATTAGTTCGGATTAGTAAAGCTAGATTAGTAAACATATTAAAGGCAAGTTACTAACTGTGACAATTGTGAATGACTGAGACAGGCGGCTCCCCCGGGCAGCGTGCTCTACAAGCTGAAGCAACGGGTCATCTTGGACCTCAACCCGGCTCAGTCAGTGAGGGACATTTCCGCCGGCAAGTACGCCACCATCGTCGGCATCACCAACATGATATATGTTTTTCACAACATTTATTCAAAGGTAAGATCTATCTCTCATGTATTATATATGTATTTCAACTTTTAATTCAGAGCAAATTATAGGGTTCAGATTTTTTAACAGTGTAGATGTCACCTGTGTTGTTGTAACCGGTGGTTTGGAAAAGTAGCTTGAATCTATAAACGCAAAAGCCATTTGTTTATATCATGAAAAACACATATCAAACATTAACAACAAATAATTTTGCTAAGGACTGATCACATTTAACAAATCTGCTCTCATTCTTTCCCAACATATTTTATGTTACTAATGCAGACGATAACGACATTATACAACCATGGCTGTTGCAAAGCCTTTGATACCGTGTCTCAGGAAAGACCCGTTAGATCTGTTATAGTGGTGTGTGGTATCGGGAGGATAGCCTGAACTGAATTAAAGCATTGTGACTTCAAACGAAACAGAAAGGTAGCATGAATAGGGTAAAGCTCGAGGGAGAAACCATTGTAAATGGAGTGCCTCGGGGCTATGCCATGGGACCTCTGTTGTTTATTATCCTATCGGATAATAAACATATATATATCGGGCTATCCTCCCGATATATATATATCGGGAGGATAGCCCGATATATATATGTGAAGATATATATATATTTCCGCCGGCAAGTACGCCACCATCGTCGGCGTCACCAACATGATATATGTTTTTCACCACATTTATTCTTCAAAGGTCTCTCTCTCTCTCATGTATTATATATATATATATATATATATATGTCGTACCTAGTAGCCAGAACTCACTTCTCGGCCTACTTTGCAAGGCCCGATTTGCCTAATAAGCCAAGTTTTCCTGAAATAATATATTTTCTCTAATTTTTTTCTTATGAAATGATAAAGCTACCCATTTCATTATGTATGAGATCAATTATTTTTTATTGGAGTTAAAATTAACGTAGATATATGACTGAACCTAACCAACCCTACCTAACCTAACCTAACCTATCTTTATAGGTTAGGTTAGGTTAGGTAGCCGAAAATGTTAGGTTAGGTTAGGTTAGGTAGGTTAGGTAGTCGAAAAACAATTAATTCATGAAAACTTGGCTTATTAGGCAAATCGGGCCTTGCATAGTAGGCTGAGAAGTGCGTTCTGGCTACTAGGTACGACATATATATATATATATATATATATATATATATATATATATATATATATATATATATATATATATATATATATATATATATATATATATATATATATACACATTTCCGCCGGCAAGTACGCCACCATCGTCGGCATCATCACCAACATGATATATGTTTTTCACAACATTTATTCAAAGGTCTCTCTCTCTCTCATGTATATATATATATATATATATATATATATATATATATATATATATATATATATATATATATATATATATATATATATATATATATATATCGTCGGCATCACCAACATGATATATGTTTTTCACAACATTTATTCCTATATATATATAGGAATTACAAACTCTGCTTTCTCTGACATAACCATTCCCAAATCCAACTTAAGATAATACGTCCAGTACCATGTGCCTCTAACTTTCAAATGAGTTTCGTGAGGCATATTATGAAAGGCATTTTGAAAGTCAAAGGTATAAAATGTTCTTTCCCTTGCCATCTGCCATCTGCTTGATATATATACTTGTAAAGATCGGGGAAAGTTTTGTTTAAATACAAGCTTCCCTCTATAAAACCATGTTGTGAATCCTTTATTAATATGTACTTTTCAAGATGTTAAAAATGGCTTTTGCGATTATCAATTCAAGCCATTTTCTAGCTCGAACAAATGTTCCAACAGACAGCAACATGTCCCATGTACGTGGCTCCGGAGGCCTTCCTCACCGCCCTCCCTCTCAGCTTCGCATACCCCAAGGACTCACCGCTGAAGATAAGGTTCAACACTATGTAAGTATAAAATAGAGATGTGTGTTTGTTAGGAACTTTAAACACTTTCAAATGTTTCTGAGAGCTCCTTAAGTTATTTTGTTGTATTCGTTCTTGAAATCCCTATGTTGCACACCCAGCCGTCAGCAGCAGACCCACGCCTCGAGAAAAGAAGTTTGGGCAGTCACTACAAAATACCGAATATTTAAGAGGCATAGCAATATACTACACTTTGGGTGTCCTAGCCAAATATAACACATAGGGAGGTTTATCAAAATTTTACATTTTGGAAGGCTTTGAAAACTACAACTTTGGGAGGCCTAGCAAAATGCTATACACCCTTGGTATCTCATGTTTATATTATTAACTTATGTGCGTCAGTAACTTGGAGCATCTGTCACTACCGGTACCACTAAGAGGGTCCCAGTAGTACAGTCGACTTCCTTCTCGACTTGCAATCGAGAATTCCAGGTTCGAATCCTGGGCGGAACAGAAATAGATGGGCACACTTTCTATCACCTAATGCGTCTGTTCACCTAGCAGTAACTAGGTACTCAGGAGTTAAGTCAGCTTGTTGTGGAGGTTGCATCCTGGGCGGGGTCAGAAAGCCTCGATATAAGCCTAATACGTATGAATACACTCCGGCTGCCTGTCCCCAACACAATGAGTTATTAATTATTATTATACTACGACGTATATTTTGAAAGCATAGATACAAAGAAATACATTAAGATAAAGACAGTTTGGGGTTTAAGGCTCATGCTCTGTTATATGAAAAATTGGTTTAACAGATAATTATACACACTGTATAATATGTAGTACTGTATTTCCTTTGTTAAATAATGTATATATGACAATTATACTGTATATTTAATAAAGAGAAAAGAATTCATTTGTAACATATTCATGATATTTAATTGCCACAAAAGTACTCTCATAAATTGGAAAAAAGAAGAGATTAAAAATAATAAATTTACCCATTCTTGTATTTGCAGAATTACCAACTTGAAGGAGTCTGGTATCCTCGACTACACGGTTAAGAAAGCCGTTCGGAACGGAACAATATGTCTGCAGCCCATGTCCTTCACCACACCCAACAACAATCTCACGCCACTCCACCTGAACGATTTCTATGGTGTCTTTGCTGTGTACTCGGCAGGTAAGGCCAGCCGTAACCAAATAACTATTTTACTATCGTATACAACATTAATAATTTTGTAACTAGCGTCAAACATTGTTATTTGCTTAGCTAAACGAACTAGAGGGTTCAGTTCCTGAACCGATTATGTGCCTCTGTAATCCTTTACACCACCGCCCACGGGATGGGTATGGGGTGCATAATAAAGAAAGAAATTGAAATATCATTGCCTTGTTACAAGGTTTAATAACGTTTAAAGCGTCGTGGTGCAAATGAAACTGCCAGAGAACAGATAGACAGAGTCGGAGGGCTAAAGCAGCATAAGGTAGGGTAAGCAAGGAGTATTTATTTCTCCTTCTATATTATTCTATATATAATTATATATATAATTCTATTATTCTTCTATATTAAATATTTCTATATTTCTACTATGTGGCGACCGTTGCTTTTCTCCACTGACTAAAATACATGATAGCAATATTATAAAACTCTCTTAAGATATAAGTCAATGCATTTGAAAGCTAATTATACAAATACTTATTCTACTGTGCAATGAATTGCGTTTCTACATGCACAAAATATATAAACATATATTCTGGGTTGTGTCAATATTAATTTTTCATGTCAATAATAAAATTATGCGAGCCTAGTTACTCTTAAAATTATTCTAGCCTAGCCACTTTAAAACTATGCTAGCCTAGCCACTATTATGAGCCGTGGTGGTAAACAACAATAATAGTAGTTTGTGATCTGCCACTATCCTGTGTTATAGGGCTGACAATATACTTAGAACGTACATGGTAATACACCCTCCAGCTGAAGTAGACTAGGTTCGACCCTCCAGGGGAAAGTGATTCCCAAATTTAACTTGTTGCGAGGTATATCAATTAACTACACACTGGACACAGGCTATGAAGACGTAGGTGTCATTATTTGCTTTATTATCACAGAATCCACTATCCATAACAACACCCCTGGTATTGCCTATTGGCGTTTCTCTATGAACAGAATCTTCCTTGGATAGAGATTAAGACCTACAATCAAAACATTCTAGGCAAGCCCAAAAACTTCTGATGGAAGCACAGTATAAAGTTCCCCCCAAAACCTCACAATACATTAAATATCCTCTTCAAGTCGACTTCAATAAAACACAAACACTTTCGAGTATGTTGAAGTTACATGTTAAATTAACACTACATGTAAAGAGTGGTGAACTTAACTGCCATATGAATTCCACCAGTTTACATTGTACACCAAGTAGATCAGGTAGCCATTTTCAAATTAAAAAACAGCGTCTTCAACCCGCTGCTGCCTGTCCAAATCTCGTATAATAACGACTAATTCTACAAATGTATTACCGCCACCAAACATTTACAACCATGTCCTTATATGATATAATCTTCTGGCTGTCTAATAATTAAGTATCTCACATAATTCCGTCTCTTAGAACCAGCCAATAGCTTTTATGGTATAAATTAATCATACCAGGGCAGCCTGGTAGGCGTAACCGCTCTCACATTCCCACATATTATTTGATTGCTCAAAATATCCGTTGTTTCGTCACAAAGACCAGTCCTGGTCATAACACTAAGCAATGGTTCTTTTTGGCTAGGACTGTTGTTAGCGTCCGTGTTATTGGTGCTGGAGGTGCTTCTTAAGCGGTGGACTGCTGCCTCACCAAGGGTGCTCCTTGTGTCTGGCGTGTCTAAGTGACTCGGTCTAAACCACAGCAGTGATCTCCACCACGGACTTTAGCATGCGTGGTGCACCTGGTGAAAGCTACTCTAAAAGGTCACTCTGGACTACAACGATGACTAATTGGCCCAATACACTGTTTTGAGGGGAGGCTCACAATACGTAGGCGCCGTAGGAAAATTAACCACCTCGTACACTAAAAAAACGATGTCATCCATTATAATTTAATTCAATAATTTAGATATAATTATGCTAATTAAGCAGTCGTGTCTGTATCGATGTATTGTATACAGGTGGTTATAATACTGAGCTTAATGCATAATGTATTGATTAATGTATAATATATAAAGTAAATAAATATATGAATGAAGCATCACCTTTGTATATCTTTCTCCGACATGTTGTAAGTTCATGACATCTTAAACATGAAAATAAGAGATCACTGTGGTGGTGCAGGGGTAGACTCTACAGAGAGAACACTGTGGTGGTGCAGGGGTGGACTCTACAGAGAGAACACTGTGGTGGTGCAGGTGTGGACTCTACAGAGAGAACACTGTGGTGGTGCAGGGGTGGACTCTACAGAGAGAACACTGTGGTGGTGCAGGTGTGGACTCTACAGAGAGAACACTGTGGTGGTGCAGGTGTGGACTCTACAGAGAGAACACTGTGGTGGTGCAGGTGTGGACTCTACAGAGAGAACACTGTAGTGGTGCAGGGGTGGACTCTACAGAGAGAACACAGTTTGTGGTACAGGATCTCAATTTCATAAATGTATAGCTATAACCATCATCGGTTGGAGTACGTTATTATATGCTGTTGCATTAATATATTGTATTTTCTCACCTGTTTCACTTTCGGATTCAGACGAGGAAAATTATTTGTTGGTGTGCACTACTACTGTGGCGGGAGTGCGGAATCAACTGTTCTTTATCTGCACGATCTACATAAAATATTTGATGATGACGAGTGTGTGTGGCTCAGGTGTGTTCACGTGTAGTTTCGTCATTGTTGTCTACGTATAGTTACTTAATTGTAGTTACCTAAGTGTAGTAAGAGGATGAGAGCTACGCTCGTCACATGACGCACTGAAATTACTGACGGTTTTGGCCTCCACCACCTTCCCACCTAATATATTCCTTCCGTCTTCCACGCTGCAAAAATGAACTTTCTAATGTGTTTTCGGCAGCTATGATCCCTTATCTTGAATCTATGACCTCTTGTTTTTGAAGTTGCGGTGTTCAAGGTTTTTTATTTGTCAGTTTTCTAGAGTCCTGTTACTATTTTGTACGTAGCGATTGCATCACCTCTTTTTCTTCTATCTTCAAGCTGTGGCATATTTAACACCTTAAGTCTTTCCTCATAGCTCTTGTTTTCAGTTCCGAAAGCCAGTTATTTGCATGTCTTTGCATTTTTTTTACACTTCATTGATGAGCTTCTTGAGATACGGACACCATAAATCCGCTACATTTTCCAATTTTGGTCTTGCAGAAATCGTGAACAATTTCTTTTAAGATTTCGGCATACAGGTATTGAAAAACAATTCTGAAGTAAAAGTTGGAAAGCGTAGCCTAGGCTTCTGAAACAATGTTCTTCACGTGGTCTTCGGGTGACAGTTGTCTATCCAGAACCATCTCTACATCCCTTTATAAGAATTCTTTAAAGCTTTCTATCCAGAACTATCCCTAGATTTCTTTATCAGAATTCTTTAAAGCGTTTTCACATGATATGAAGAATGTGTGTGGCCTATTTTCTCTTAATCTACATTTCATAACATGAATTTATTCACATTAAATTCCATTTGCCAAGTGTTGCTCCATACACGTATTTTGTCCAGGTCATCTTGAAGGGCATGCCAGTCGTCAAAGTTTCATATTTTCCTTAGTATCTTAGCTTCATCAGCAAACATGCTCATATAATTCTGGATTTCTCCTGGTAGATCGTTTATATAGACAATGAACATTACTGGTGTACCCTATAATACTCCACCAGTAACATTTCTCCTGTCTGATACATTGTCTCTAATTACTACCGTCATTTTTCCGTCAGAAAATTTGTCATCCATATCAGAGGTATCCCTGTCACCCTTCCAATATGTTCCAGTTTCCAGAATAACCTCTTATGTGCGACTGTCAAAAGTATTTTTTTCTTAGGTCCAGATATTGCAGTCAGTTAACCATCTCTCCTGTTAAATCTCGGTGGGTCTATCATAGTAGCTAAGTAGTCTTGTTAACCATCTTCCTTGGTTAGGGTCTTCCGGTTCGAAACCCGTACTGTCTGCTTGTTATATAATTTCTCTCCAGGTTTTCTCCCCAGTTGGTTTTAATAATTTGTCTAGTGTTTTGAGTTTCACGCCTCTCAATGATACAAGTCTATAATTAAGAGGGCCTTCCCTGCTACCATTTTTGAAGATTAGAACTGTTTGCCTTTTTCTATATATCTGCCAAGACTCCTGTGCACAAAAGGTGATTGAAAATTCAATTGAATGAAGTGCTCAGCACCAATGCACATTCTCTTAGAAGCAAAGATGAAACTCAATCCGGGCCCACTGTCATGTTTCCACCCAGCTCCTTGGGCATTTCTTCCAAGTCGTCTCGAGACACCTCTATGTACTCTAAATTCACTGAAATTCTGTGTATTGTGTCTGGTTGTCTGAGCACTTCGTTTTTTTTCACAAAGACACTTTGGAACTGTTGATTTAGTGTTTCAAACATTTCCTTTTCATTGTCCGTGAATCTGTTTCCCCCTTTTCAATCTCTAGATTTTATCCTTTACCTAGAATTTTCTTTTGATGAACTTATAGACTATGTCTGGATCTGTTTTACACTTTTATGAAATCGTTTTATCAAGGTTTCGTTCTGCCTCTCTTCTCACTGTCATGTGGTTGTTTCTTGTTTGTATGTATTACTGGTAAATTGAAAGCAGCCTCCCCCCCTTCCTATTGATTCCATCTTTGTACTACATTCTCCGCCCCTCTCAAATTTTATGTTAAATCAATTTTGCTTTCAGTTCTGCACCTCTGTCTTGGTGTAAGTTTCGCCGTACCTTCATCAAATATTTCACAAAATTTTGCATACATCTCATTTATGTCCTTGCTTAACAACATATTTTTGCAATCAAATTCATTAAAGAACTTTCTAAGCTCCTTATATTGTCCACTCCTGAAATCACGTTTTCAAATTTTTTCATTTCTTCATTCTCTTCTAGATTATAAGGCATTGCATATTTTATTACCGAAAGGACGTGGTCACTCTTACCCAAGGAAATAAGGTACTGAATGACAAATATTTATTTTTATTCCCTGATGAATATATATATATATATATATATATATATATATATATATATATATATATATATATATATATATATGCGGAAAATCCACAGAAAAATATGAAATGAGGTGAACGTTTCGGCTCTGTTAAAGCCTTTGTCAACACCAGACTGACTGATGTAGTCAGTCTGGTGTTGACAAAGGCTTTAACAGAGCCGAAACGTTCACCTCATTTCATATTTCTCTGTGGATTTTCCGCATAAAATGATCAGTGTTTTGTGATCGTCAATTGCATATATATATATATATATATATATATATATATATATATATATATATATATATATATATATATATATATATATATATATATATATATAGATATATATATATATATATATATATATAGATATATATATATATCTATCTATATATATATATATATATATATATATATATATATATATATATATATATATATATATATATATATATATATATATATATCTTTTCTCCCATATTAGCCAATGTTCCGTATGCAGCTGAGAATATTGTTTTGGTGTGGGTTTCTGATGAAAGGGTGGCTGTAATATCAACCCCCTTAAGCCTTTTCCTCTGTCCGATTAAAATTGGATTTCCTCTCCCATGTGATGCCTGTGTTTGGTCTTAGATTCCCCAAACCCAGCGTGTTACTTTGCACTTGCTACAGTTGAACTCTAGTAACCAATTTGTTCCATTCTCGGTATGAGCTGGTTTTCTGCATTTTTTTTTTAATTTCTCTTTGTTTGACCTTAACTCCTCCTCAAGCTTGGTTATTGTTTCCGTCATGTTGGCCATGTCTTCCCTCACCTCCCTCATGACGGTCATGTTGGCCATGTATACATATTCCCGCTTGAGTGTGAGTGGGTATACATACATATATTTGTTATCCCAGTGAGACTATGTTTGGGAGAGCTGGCGAGAGATTTAATAGGTAAGAGAGCTGGAGAAAAGGCTGAAAAGACTCGAGAAGGATGAAAGAAAGTGCTGATAGAGATGAGAGATAGATCAGAGAAAAGGCAACAGACCTGAGAGGTGATGTGTGTGTGTGCGTCCTCGCGTGGCAAGTGTGTGTGTGCGTCCTCGCGTGGCATGTGTGTGTGTGCGTCCTCGCGTGGCATGTGTGTGTGCGTCCTCGCGTGGCGTGTGTGTGTGTGTATGTGCGGTGTGCGTGCGTCCTCACCTGACGAGTGTTTGGTTGAGTGCTAGATGTGAGTGAGAGGACGCGTGTGTTATCATTTACTACCACAGCCAGGCTTTCCTGTGCGTGTTTTGTTATACTCACTTGTTTGTGTCTGCAGGATTGAACTTTAGCTCTAGTACCCCGCCTTTCTAGCCTCCCGTTCTATAATGCAATAACTCCTGACCTGTTGTCTTGAAAATTTTTTTTATGGACTTTGCTTCCACAACTTGGTCATTTAGTTCATTCCACTCCCCACTGCTCTTACGCGAAAAAAAAAACTTTTGGTACCAAATTGGTAAATTGTACCATCTTGATACATATTGGTAAATTGGTACCATATACGCCATTTTCCAGTAGCTGGGCAAATTGCCACTTTGTAAGTGGCTAGTTAAAGATGCCACTAGGGCTTAGCTAGAGGTACGCCGAGGACCTGTGACGCTTTTTTTTAACCATGGCGTTGGTTGATATGTCACATATGCACTTATTAAATAAGCTAATATTGACTGTAAGCAAGTGCGAGAACTGGTTGGGCCATGCGTTGTCTGGTCCAACAGTTTTGTCTGGTGATGCTAGTTATTTGTGTAATTACCTGTGTATTTACGCTCGTGGTGTCCGGTCTTCCCAATACTGTCATATAACACTTTGAAACTCCTGACGGTTTTAACCTCTTAACTTCTCACTTGTTTTAACTGTCTACCACTCTGCTTAAGACAATTTTCTACTATTTTCGGCACCTTTGTTTCCTTAGCTTGAATCTATGGCAATTTTTTTTAAATTGTGTCGGGGGACAGGCAGCCACTTTATTTATACAGTACATATATCGAGGCCCCCCCCCCACCCACCCAGGGTGGCACTACTGACACCCACCCACCTTTAAGATGCAACTCCACAACAACCTCACCAACCTGGGCTCCTATTTTACTGCTAGGTGAACAGGAGCATTGGGTGATAGGGAACGCACTCAAATGTTTGTCACACCCTGGGATTCGAACACAGAGTTCCCAATTCAGATCGAGAACGAACCCGACTGTACTACTTACTTGTAAAAAAGATCATTTGTTTTTATATGCATCACACACCAGGCCGTTATCTTGAGATCTTCTATCTTGAGATGATTTCGGGGCTTTAGTGTCCCCGCGGCCCGGTCTTCGACCAGGCCTCCACCCCCAGGAAGCAGCCCGTGACAGCAGACTAACACCCAGGTACCTATTTTACTGCTAGGTAACAGGGGCATAGGGTGAAAGAAACTCTGCCCATTGTTTCTCGCCGGCGCCCGGGATCGAACCCGGGACCACAGGATCACAAGTCCAGTGTGCTGTCCGCTCCGACCGTCCTCTTACAAATTACCTCGTTTTTCGCTCGTATGGTTACGGCAAAAAAAATCGCCGTATTGGAATTTACAACAAAAAATGGAAATAAATTTTCCAAATGAAATGCACTTAAAGCAGCAAGTTTTGGATCCTCTGGTGGGTAAGGCGGGCAGGAAGTTCTCCTAAGGTTTCAAAACGTCATGAAAACTGTTAATTGAAAGTGTCCTCTCCTAACCTAACAGACTAACCCAGAGGACCCAAAACAGAAAACGGGACTCCGATATTGCTCCCCATGGTATTTCTCTCCACCTTCCCCTGATAACTGGTTTGAACATTTTCTGCTACGAGGGCGAACTCTTCCCAGTTTTTTGGGAAGCATTCAATGCATTCTTAATTAATACAATTATTACAGCATACAGGGTTACATTATAGTAACCATTACAGTGAGTGTTACCATAGTCGTACAATAACGGTAGTACTGGACTGTCAGAAATGTTAGTGGTGGCGGCAGTGTTTGAGGCAAGTGTGTTACAAAGGTGACTTCTAATGGCAGATCAGGTTCCACCTTAGATTTCTTGTAAACTTGTGTACAAGTTTCTCCAACTCTTTTTATAAATTATTAAGTGGCC
This sequence comes from Procambarus clarkii, assembly GCF_040958095.1. Taxonomy (NCBI): domain Eukaryota; kingdom Metazoa; phylum Arthropoda; class Malacostraca; order Decapoda; family Cambaridae; genus Procambarus; species Procambarus clarkii. The sequence goes on along the minus strand of NC_091166.1, from coordinate 47,749,088 downwards.
CTCTTTGCTTTTGTGGAGTCCAGTCACCTGGTCGTTCAGTCATCTTCCTCCGGATGTCGGTATGGAACATTTTAGACCTTGTTTGTTATGTCATTCTCCTACTGCTTCTCCGCTACACTGCTGGTGGCTGAGTACTTATTCTGTGCACTTTCGTATACATTGGGATTTCCTTCTGTTCTGTCCTCTCCATATCTATTGTATTCTCTTTGCCTTTATTTACCGCCTGTCACAGCAACCATGAGCAACTGTTCCTCTTGGTCCCCTTATGCCTCCGTGAAGGTATCAATCTCCCCTCAGCTTCTCGGAGCTCACCAACAGCCTGGTGGACCAAACTCTCACAAGTCAAGTCTGGCCTCGGGCCGGGCTTGGGGAGTAGAAGAACTCCCAGAACCCCATCAACCAGGTATCAGGTATCACAAAATTTGCTTTAATTTTCCTACTAGTTATCTTTTCATGTTATCCCGCCAGGAAGTCTCTGACCTGATATTCCCTCTTTTCGGAAGTCTAATCTAATATTCCATTTTTTTTGCCTATTTATGAAACCTTGTGCCTTTATAGAGCCTTCATGCGGGATAGTGTCCCTTCTGTTATACAGCATTATCATGTATATCTTATATGTCGAGAGAATACAAGTGTGCAAGGCAAGTGTGTACGTGTTTTACGAACGCGACAGGTGTATCCATATTTCCTCATGACTTGGGCGGGACAAGTGCATCCATTTTCGCTTCTGATTTGGTCGGGACAACTTCAACTTCAGCGGCTCGCTGTGTTCACCAAGCGTAAGGTATTTAGAACTTCTTTATAGTACTGTCTTTATATATAGTATATATATATATATATATATATATATAATATATATATAGTATATAGTATATATATAGTATATATATAGTATATATATAGTATATATATATATATATATATATATATATATATATATATATATATATATATATATATATATTATAAACCTAGAAGGGGTACCACCTCTGGTGCAAGTGCAGGGACCCACAGCCTCGAAGAAGAAAATAAAGAGTACTCAGAGAAGACCTTGTGGATCCTCACTAAACACTGATATTTTCTTCTCCTACCACCCCTATTCTGTGTGTATATATATATATATATATATATATATATATATATATATATATATATATATATATATATATATATATATATATATATATGAAAATGAAAACTCACACCCCAGAAGTGACTCGAACCCATACTCCCAGGAGCAACGCAACTGGTAACTACAGGGCGCCTTAATTCACTCGACCATCACGGCCGTCAAAAGGAAGTGATAGCCAAGGCTATTTGAGCCACTTCCCCGACGGCAACTCGGATGGTAATCTTGGGCATAGCATTTCACCAAATCACCTCATTCTTTGGGGCACACGTGAGGAACACAAATGCGAACAAGCCTGAATGGTCCCCAGGACTATATGCGAATGAAAACTCACACCCCAGAAGTGACTCGAACCCATACTCCCAGGAGCAACGCAACTGGTAACTACAGGGCGCCTTAATCCACTCGACCATCACGGCCGTCAAAAGGAAGTGATAGCCAAGGCTATTTGAGCCACTTCCCCGACGGCAACTCGGATGGTAATCTTGGGCATAGCATTTCACCAAATCACCTCATTCTTTGGGGCACACGTGAGGAACACAAATGCGAACAAGCCTGAATGGTCCCCAGGACTATATGCGAATGAAAACTCACACCCCAGAAGTGACTCGAACCCATACTCCCAGGAGCAACGCAACTGGTAACTACAGGGCGCCTTAATCCACTCGACCATCACGGCCGTCAAAAGGAAGTGATAGCCAAGGCTATTTGAGCCACTTCCCATCCGAGTTGCAGTCGGGAAAGTGGCTCAAATAGCCTTGGCTATCACTTCCTTTTGACGGCCGTGATGGTCGAGTGGATTAAGGCGCCCTGTAGTTACCAGTTGCGTTGCTCCTTGGAGTATGGGTTCGAGTCACTTCTGGGGTGTGAGTTTTCATTCGCATATAGTCCTGGGGACCATTCAGGCTTGTTCGCATATATATATATATATATATATATATATATATATATATATATATATATATATATATATATATATATATATATATATATATATATATATATATATAATATTTAATTATAAAATGTTTATTCAGGTAAAAGTACATACATAAAAGATGAATTACAAACAGATTCTTGGATTTCTAGATAGAGCTAATACAAACTATTCCTAAAGCCACTAATACGCACAGCGTGTAGGCCAAGGTGTTGGAAAAACACTTACACTAAAACTTAAAGTTAATTGAGATCAAAAGCATAAATTGAACTGAAAAAGAAAAAAAGAAAAGAAAAAAGAATGATAATAATTACATGGTGGACGGAACAGCAGAAATTTAAACAGAACAGCAGAAGTAATTTGAATTAAATAAACAGAAGACTACAATTTTCTTTAAGTTTATACATGGCGGATATATCAGCAGTTAATTCAGTTTTTTTTTTTTTTTTTTAGATATATACAAGAGTTGTTACATTCTTGTACAGCCACTAGTACGCGTAGTGTTTCGGGCAGGTCCCTGGAATACGATCCCCTGCCGCGAAGAATCGTTTTTTCATCCAAGTACACATTTTACTGTTGCGTTAAACAGAGGCTACAGTTAAGGAATTGCGCCCAGTAAATCCTCCCCGGCCAGGATACGAACCCATGACAGCGCTCGCGGAACGCCAGGCGAGTGTCTTACCACTACACCACGGAGACTGTAAAGTTTACAGTTAATTAATAATCAATATTTGTTAGAAATAGCAAGACATAGATTGACATTTAGTAGGTAAGGTAGATTACTTGGAGTTTTTCTCTTAAACTGGTTGATAGAGGTACAGTCTTTGACATGATTGGGAAGGTCATTCCACATTTTGGGTCCCTTGATTTGCATAGCATATCTAGTTTGGTTAAGTCGCACTCTTGGAATGTCAAATTGGTATTTATTTCTGGTGTGGTGCTCATGGGTTCTGTTACAACCTTCTAGGAAGCTTTTGAGGTCAGGATTGACATTATATTTCAGAGTTTTAAATATATAGAGCACATTTGAGAGGATGTCCAGTGACTTAATATCTAACATATTCAAAGATGTTAAGGGGCCTGAGTGCTGTTTGGGGCCAGAGTTTGTTATTGTTCTAATAGCAGATTTGTGTTTGTAAATAGAGGACGTAGATGGTTTTGGGTAGTAGAACCCCAAGCACTGATACCATAATTGAGATAAGGATAGATGAGAGAGTAATAGAGCGTCACCAGGGCAGGACATGGTACATAGTATCTGATTTTAAAAAGAATACCAACTATTCTAGAAACTTTTTTTACTATATTTTGGATATGGCCCAGGAAATTCAACTTATCAATTAGAACACCTAGGAATTTACAGTCTACTTTGTTACTAATTTGGATATTGTTAATTCTTAGATTAATTTGATCTGAGGATTTTTTCCAAGCAAAATATAGAATGTTTTGTCAATGTTAAGGGTGAGTTTGTTAGCAGTTAGCCAAAGAGGAACTTTATTTAGTTCAGTATTCACCGTATCATTCCGAGTAAGAGGGTTAGGATTGGAGAAAATGAAGGTTGTTATCAGCTTGTACAATAGTTTATATAATTGTATTCAGTGTAAAATCTAAAACTTTAACCATAATTATTACCAGTAAAGGAGTTTATGGTTAACCATTGTGTTGTCAGTGTATACGCTGAGAGATGTGTATCCCATTTGTTGGTGTATATTGACTGATATATAATATACCCCTTACCTGACACACGAGGATGCTAACTTGTAATATTATCGCCCACAGGATGCAGAAACCACACTGCAGGGGAAGGGGGAAGGCTACAGAGATCGCCATGGTTGTGTCTTTCGTGTTCCTTGTGTTCTTCATCGTCGTAAACAAAGAACAGATAAGCATACGGTCTGCCTACTCTCCAGGTATGTTGAGTCATAGCTACATTGAATCGTAGATGCGTTCATTCCCAGGTATACTGGTTCCCCAACCCGTCCTCTTAAAAATAACGTCACTTTCCGCCCGTATGCGCGCTATGGCCAAATTTAGACGTAATTTGAAATGAAATCGACTCACAAAAGTGACGTACTGTTCTGTTTTTTGTTTGAGTCGTCCGGCTTACTCGGCAAGCTTAGAAGAGGCAACTTTCCATTAACGTTTTTCATAACGTTTTGAAACTTTATGAAAAATTCCTGCCCACCTAACCTATCAGAGGACCCTTAACTTACTGGTGTTGAAAAAAAAATCCCAAATGACCGGGCCGCGGGGACGCTAAGCCCCGAAATCATCTCAAGATAACATCTCAAGATGCTTCGATACAATAATCAGTGGGGAGAGACCAGATATTTATTCATTTGAAAACTACCTTCTTTTCCCGTAGATCAAATTTACGTTTGACTATTCTCAAGATTTTGTTGGGTCTTTTTTACTGTAACTCACACTTGTACAACTTTCAGGGATTTGTAGGTTCCGATTCCAAGGTTCCTGTCCTCCGCAATCTGCTGCAGGGTTATGTTGTTGATTTGGTGGTTGTGAATCGCATTGTTATGCCCCACATGCCAAGTCTTGTATTTTTCGACCACTTGTGTAGTTCATGTTGGTCTCTTTGTAAGGCCTCGATGTCATTTTCACTAGCAGGCGATGAGTCACAATAACGTGGCTAAAGCATGTTGACCAGACCACACACTTAGAAGGTGAAGGGACGACGACGTTTCGGTCCGTCCTGGAACATCCTCAAGTCGATTGTGGATCGATTTGTCTCACAATCGACTTGAGAATGGTCCAGGACGGACCGAAACGTCGTCGTATTCCAAGTGTGTATATATTTGTATATATTGTGTATATATTTAGTGTATATATTTACTATAAATCTTTGTGTCATCAGGAAATTTGATGTGGTTTGTGATATTCTCATGGCATTCATGTGTGACAAAAATGGATGGCCCCAAAATGTACCCTTGCGGTAGCCCACTTGCCTCATTTATCCAGTTAAATTCATTTCTGTTTAGGACGACGAACGCAGTTCTTTGTTTTAAACATTATGGGTAACATTTTCATATTTCTAATCTAGGGGAACTATTCCTTGGTCCAGAAACAGGAAAAAATTTCAGTTGTAGGCGTAGTTCATCTGACAGTTCCTTAACAACTTTGCACTGAATTTCGTCCACACCTCTGCCTTTGAATTTTTCAGTTTGGCAGAGCTTTTCCTGATTACATCGCATGTTATGGGGATATCCCTATATTCATTCCTTTCAGCTGCTTCAAACACTGTGTGGGTACTGGTATGTTGCGTACTCTCTAGCGTAAGCACTGACGTAAAGTATTCATTCATTGTTTGCTGGCCTTTTATCGTCCATTATAACTTGGTTAATCTTAACTTTTAATGGTCGTGTTTTTGTTTTTTACTTCTTATATAGACATAGAAAACCTTTTGCTCTTCCTTTGGGTTGAGCAGGTTTAATCTTGTAGTTCCTTTTGGCTGGTCTTATTCGCGCTTATTTATTACGGCACTTTAATGTCGGGTTTCGCATGATTCTTCCACACCTTATTCTACTACACGGGTATTAACTTCCTCCAGGAGGTATTTTCTCTCTTTCCTTGATAGTCTCCTCGAAGATATTCTAGATATTCATCATTCTGAACCTTTACAAGTTTCTATAATTGTAATCTGTCTAAAAATATTGTGATCACACAAAGAGGGCAAGTTTCTCCCCTAGCTGTATTTCATCGATCATGCCTTCTTCTGATGTTGGCACAAGCTCTAGAATATTACTTGGGGCGGGCCCCCACAGGTAAGTGGGAATTTTTTCACCTATTTCTTTATGATAATTATAATAAAACTTCTTGTTTATTACTGTTTAAAAGTTGCTCAAACTGTGGACAGATGTGGAGCGAAGTGTGGCGACGAAGCGGGTGCTGAGAGAAGAAACAATGGTGGTGGCGACGGAGCGGGTGCTGACGAGAGAAACAATGGAGGGAGCAGCGCAGGACGACCCGGCCCTGGTGAACTACATCCGTCACAATCTCCTCCAGCCGCCCTCCCAGCTACCCTACAACCTCAGTAACCCGACTAAGCAGCACTTCTCACAGTATGGCCAGTCCCAATACGTCGACAACGAAGTGTTACATGGCATGGCAAGTATTGTTTTTGAAGAAATAAATATAATGTTGATATGTTGCCGCCTGCTCGACGCAGGAGTACAGAGTCACGGGGCTCACACGGTACACACGTGAGAGAATACACTCGCACACTCCATGATCAACAGATGTGTACACACGATGGGTAAGCTATACAAAGGATTGAGTACCACACGCGTCGGAAAAAAGGAGTTAGCTGCGTGATTTACTAAATCAAGTAAATCAGGCAAGACTTGATTTACACAATACATGGATGAGATAATGGTCTATGGCTAGTCCACAAACCTGGCGAGATATTATATTACATTGAGCTTACGAGATGACTGGAAAGATGGAGAGTGAGATGAGGATGCCATGTGACGACATTCCTATCTTGGATTGTAGTAAAATTGAGCCTTTTAGAGATAAATCTAAGCTCACTCTGTATGATATGGCAACCTATCTTATTACCATGGATAAATTACCTGAAATCCTTGCACTGTACCCACATTTCGCTTCCAGTAGATGAACGACATACGAGATTCAGAAACAAGTAGTGTATTGTGAGTACTAATAATAAATAGAAGCTCCCCTATGACTCTGTAATATCCCCATTGGTCAAACTATTATGTATTAGCGATAAGACCTACCATTAATGTATGATGACTTACAGTAAATATGTAGCTCTTGTAATAGCACTTTCTCTGTAACTAGCTGACATTGTAACTATAAGGTGTGAAGGATAGAAGAAATTGTTTATGTAATAATCTAAGATGAGGTCTGATAAAGACCTTTTGTGCCCTCTGTAATGCTTTTGCGCTACCGCTCACAGGATGAGTATGGGGTGCACAATAAACTAGCCGCCTTCGGCGGTATCAATCAACATTCCTAGATCTACTGCTGGACGAAGGTTTAAGTTAACACTTCAGTTCCATGACACGTATTTGGAAACTGAAGTATTCATTGTGGATCTAGAAGCAGTTTGGAGGCCTGAAGATTAGACTATTCTAGGGTCGTCTTCGGTCTTTTGCTGCACGCTCTCTAAAAGAGCTAACCCTGGAAACACAAACCGAAACTGTCTCTATTTTCCGCTTGTTACAACTTGTAATAAAGTTGTTACATCTTGGCTTAACGTGTTTATGACGTATTAGAACGTTGTTACAACTTGCTATATTGGTTGTTATAACTGGTTAGGTGGTGTTAAAACTTGTTCGAACGTTGTACCAACGTCGTAGTTTCGGTGTGTGTTTGGCGGGAACCAACCACTATTCGTCAGGTAATCAGTCGTTCTCTTAGCAAATGTCAGCTGGAGATAATATAGGTTAAGCGGCGATCAAGTACCCAGGACGCACTCTTAGTCTTGAGGTAAGTGGAACTGCCTCGCATAGTTTAAATGCAGTTTAAAATGAATTACCTAGGTCAGATCCCTCCTTGAGCAGGTTTGGCTAACCCTTCATCCTGAGATAGAGGCTTGAATACTGGTCGGATAGAATGGCACTATCCAAGAACAGCATGATGAGAGTACTGCAGGGAAATGTCTGACCCACTCTGAATTCTTGTTACTCCTCCCATTCAGTCTAGTGATGAATTTATAATAAAAACCATGTTCTTTACATGTAATATAATGTAATATCGCCAGGTACAGACAAAGACTCTCCTTTGTCCCAGGACCAAGCATTATAGGCGTATGGAATAAGTTCCTTCTCAATCATTCATTAACTTAGACAGCCTAATCTCAAACAAACTGTAACCATCAACAGTGTTTAGTATCCCCCCCCCTGTAACCAATGTGAGAGGGTGGATTTTCCAATGCCACGTTACGTCTGAAGATGTGATGAGGTAGGGAGCCACTTGTGTCCATAGCAGCTGACCGCTTCCATCGAGCCCAGTATATTTGCTACCCAGGATTTACCTAGTCAAGATCTGGTGAATTACCAGCATATTATTTGTAGTGATTGGGACAAGCGACGCTTACTCCACTGAGGGGAGACGTTGTTTGTGTGGACAAGAGATGCTTGGTCCACCTATATGAGTGTGAGCGAGGTGAGAGACTTGAGTGTTTTAAGTAAAGAGACTATGAAGAGTGTTTTACGTTGGCGACTCGGAGCCATGTGTTGGAGGCTTAGCTGTATCACGTTTACAAGTGGCGGGAGCACTCCCTTAAGGGGCGTCCGAGGGACGAGCTGCAAGTGTAGCCACTACACTTGCAGCTACACACACGTGTTCGTCGAGACTGCGTGTGTGTGCACGCAGAAATGAAGAAAAAATGCGCAGACGAATCGTGAGTAATGATCATGGTAGTATCATCTGAGCTAGGGCTCTGCCTTGTTCTCACGGCATTGTCTTTACTGGGACAAACGTCAGAAAAGACCATACAGAGGATCGCGGCCAGTTGCTCGATCTATGCATCTCTATCCTCCTAGATAATCACGGCTACCTGTCTGCCATATGCAAATTAGGAGACATTTGCATGCACAAGTGGTCTAGAGAAGAAGAATATCACAACTAGAACTCTGATAGTGTTTAGCACCACCCTGTTGATGTAACAACTGGTCCTAAATCTGAAAACTTTGGATATTTTATCTTCTGATTCCAGACGGTGTTGAGCTTAACAAAGAAAATGTTATGAGTAAGTGTCCAGTTACTTTTCTAAACTACACCTTGCATTTTCATTCTAGTATTAGTGTAAATAAACTACTGTACTGCTGCACCAGGATTGACAACTAGGGCGCAACTCCATAGTCTCCCGAGACTGAAGGATGCCTACTACTGCGGCTTCAACTACAGACTCCATATTGCAATAGCCTATGCCTGTCATTCTTAAGTGTCGGTTATTTTTCCATTCATATGTTATTTTTCATGATTGTTCTCATTTTGTTAACTCCTTAGTATTAAGTGTTTTACCCCCTCGCACTTGTAGTTAACTTTCTGGTCTTTTTGTTATGTTTTTCGGGAAGGACTTAATGTAATAGTGACTTCACTAGTATGTGTAACTCTTGTCCCTACTATTGTACATTACTCTCATGTTCTTTGTACACACATTCTTTGGAATAAACATTGATTGACTGAAGTTGTAACTACTGTAATGTGCGTTACAGACAGGCGGCTTCTTCGTGGAGGTTGGCGCCGTGGACGGGGAACATCTCAGCAACACGCTCTTCCTCGAAAGGAACCGCAGCTGGACAGGGCTTCTCATTGAGGCTTTTCCAGGGACCTACCAGCAACTGCAACAGAAGCACAGGAAAGCTTATTCCATCAACACAGCACTTGCTATTAGCAACATTTCGTCAAAAGTTCACTTTCAGTAAGTAGCTTACATATATTGTAATTCATGACCACGATTATATATTGTGCTATTATAGCTACCCATCCTTCATAAATTATAGCTATTATAGCAACGATTTAGTCAAACGTACAAACATTGTTGGACCCAAAAAGCTTTGCATTATTAAATTTGCCCAAATGCCATTCCAAAATAAATTGAAACTAAAGAACATAGTTTACCTTGCCCAAGATATCCAGGGCCTACACTGGACACATTATTTTAGGTCTAATATAATACATAAATGTCCTTTACTTTGTAACAACGAGAGCTTGTGTATGTTGGTGAGTGGAGTGAGAGGCAGTGTTTTATGACCCACCCTCCCGGGACCACCTGGTCTTGTATGGTTCAATTTATGGTGTTCCAGAGCCTGTTTACGCCTGTTAGTCTAGTTGGGACTTTTCCTTGAAAGGCCGCTTGAGAGCCTAGTGAATTAGTATGGCCTGAGACGAATGTTAGAGGATTTCACGAAGGTTACCTTTCCTTCCCCTGGGCACCCGTGGAGGGTGTCCCCTCACCAACCTGGGTGACATCCACCAAACATGGGGAGGTGAGAGTTCAGTTGTCTGTTACAGGACAGGTGATTTTGGTCAAATACAGTCTGACCAGTGATCCGGTGTGGAGAGAATGCTTGTGAATGGTTAAAACTCATTCTTTGTTTAATTGTTAATGGAGTAATTCGGTAAAGCCCAGATTTTCATTGAAGGTAAGTTCTAAGTGCTTAGTTTAATACTTAGTGATGATTAAGGTTTCATTAAGGTGATTGTTCAATTTCTGAGTTAATTCATTCGAAGTGTTTTGTTAAGTAAAGAATTTTTCTTTTCTGAGTTTAATAATTCCTTTTAACGATGTCCCATAACAGTAATGAGTACTTTGTGCTTTAACGAAAATTGATTTTTTCTTCTCTCTTGACACTGAGGGAGCGGAGATGAAGGTGAGACCATCCTCCTCGGTCTCATGTTCTATATCTACAACAGATGGTGACTCTCTTGAGTTATGTCCCAGGAAATGGGATAAGATAAATGTAAATAAGAGGAACATCGTGTGACCAGTCCCTGAGTCCCTCACCGTGTGACCAGTCCCTGAGTCCCTCAACGTGTGACCAGTCCCTGAGTCCCTCAACGTGTGACCAGTCCCTGAGTCCCTCATCGTGTGACCAGTCCCTGAGTCCCTCAACGTGTGACCAGTCCCTGAGTCCCTCACCGTGTGACCAGTCCCTGAGTCCCTCAACGTGTGACCAGTCCCTGAGTCCCTCACCGTGTGACCAGTCCCTGAGTCCCTCAACGTGTGACCAGTCCCTGAGTCCCTCAACGTGTGACCAGTCCCTGAGTCCCTCATCGTGTGACCAGTCCCTGAGTCCCTCACCGTGTGATCAGTCCCTGAGTCCCTCACCGTGTGACCAGTCCCTGAGTCCCTCACCGTGTGACCAGTCCCTGAGTCCCTCATCGTGTGACCAGTCCCTGAGTCCCTCATCGTGTGACCAGTCCCTGAGTCCCTCAACGTGTGACCAGTCCCTGAGTCCCTCACCGTGTGACCAGTCCCTGAGTCCCTCACCGTGTGACCAGTCCCTGAGTCCCTCAACGTGTGACCAGTCCCTGAGTCCCTCAACGTGTGACCAGTCCCTGAGTCCCTCAACGTGTGACCAGTCCCTGAGTCCCTCACCGTGTGACCAGTCCCTGAGTCCCTCACCGTGTGACCAGTCCCTGAGTCCCTCAACGTGTGACCAGTCCCTGAGTCCCTCAACGTGTGACCAGTCCCTGAGTCCCTCAACGTGTGACCAGTCCCTGAGTCCCTCAACGTGTGACCAGTCCCTGAGTCCCTCAACGTGTGACCAGTCCCTGAGTCCCTCACCGTGTGACCAGACGAGGCTGTATATTCTTGTCAGTTCCTAGTGTCTGCGTTTCATGTCCACCGTAACAAACAAATTGTTATCAAACTACAACAGCAAAATGAGGTCTATGACTAGAGGCAGGGCCCAAGAACTAGCTCTTTTCCCCTAGACTCCGTGCAAAATGTGACCGTTTTAAATGTCATAAATATAACGTCAGTAGTTTTTATTTATTTTATTTATTTATATATATACAAGAAGGTACATTGGGTTTGTGAGAGTACATAGCATGATGTGTTTACATTCTTGTAAAGCCACTGGTACGCACAGCGTTTCGGACAGTTCAGAAGTTACAATGCAAGAGAGGAGTATGACTAGAGGCGGGGCCAGGAACTAACACTCGTCTTTGTGGGTTTCTTATTTGTATAAATCTAAATTTGTTTCTAAATTTTGTCCTGTGTGTCTCTCGTACCTTTGAAAGTTCTAGCTACGGAACTGAACAGTTTATCCAAACTGAAACGGTTTCTTTCAGGGGTGACTATGGAAGGTGTAACGTTTTTCCAGATACAAAACGGACCTTTTGAGGGGTGACTATGAAAGTGTATAGTTTGACCAAACCAAAATGGTGTGGTTTCGTAGTCAGTCCCACTACTTACAATGAAGTGTGTACTGCTGCCTGAAGCTTGTGTATGTAGGCATTGTATGTACTAGCTCCATCTATAAATCGATCAAATTTTGTAAAATCTCTTGTATGTATGTACCTTACCTGAATACACATTTTATTTTTATTTTATTTATAAATGCGTACTGCTGAATATGTAACAGTGTGTACTTGTATATAACTTCCCACTTTCAATTGTGTACAGATATAGTGGAGGTCTGGGAGTCTTAAGCCGGATAAGTAAAAACAGCAGCCAAACATTCCAAACCACGGCCATCCCCTTCTACTCTCTTCTGCTGGCGCTCAACATCACGCAAATTGACTACTTCTCGATAGACATTGAAGGAGCGGAGATGAAGGTGAGACCATCGTCCTCTTTCTCTATCTAAATATTTACAACAGATGATGACTGTCCTGAGTTAAACGCCAGACGCTTAGGTCTAGCCTCATAATGCGTTACAAGAAGACTAATGGTTGTGGGGGAACTGACATAGCGGGTTTGGGTCAGCCCCCTTCGATCCCTCTGACTTCACCACGAAGTCAATGGAGATCAATTTTTTCGCAATCCTTTTTTTTCATCAATGGTTTGCCAGTGCAGGCTACTGATCGTTACCTAGCTAGTGCGCACAGCTCGTGCTGAATTAATAGTGGTAAAAATTCTAGTCTAGGTGATGAGCACTATTATAAACAAGGCAACACCAGAGTGCCCCTATGTAGGACAGCAAGAATAATTAAAAGGTAGGAGAAATAAACATGCACCTCAAAATTTATATATATATTTATATCTATAATTTAAAAAAGATAAACTGAATGCATGTATCTCAATACTATAAAAATGGAAATCACTTCAAATAACACGAGAGAATTTATAGTTGAATTATTAACAATAATAACTCCAGATAAATAAATCTACACTACTAACAACAGATAAAACCACACATCACTTATCAACACAAGTTGCCACGGTGAGGTCTCCCAGGTAACTGACTCTCACAGAGTCCCAAGTCCCCACTTCCCTCTTCAGATAAGGATGGCAAGCGAGTACTTAAAATTAAACCCAACTAATTTAATGAGCACACAATTGTGCTAACACAGGTATAACATGAATTTAACTAATGCAACATGCTAATGACATAAATAATATTACAATGTATTTAATAAAGGTAAATACTGAAGTATTAATTACGAGGTAGCATCTGGCAATTCCACAAATGAACAGGTACAGAATTCTGGTCCAGAAGCTAACAGGTAATAGACGTGTGACTAAAGCAAGCCCGCTCCTGCTTCAACTGTCTTGCCAAACTATACTACACATTTAAAAAATATGTACCTATTCATATAAAGAAATAAATTCACATATTTTACTTCATACAAATTAATGTGAGTATCCAAACTAGGGATACGTAACACTGATGACAGAGGGTTCTGTTTCCTAACCATAGTGTAAGATGGGATTTTTTAGCATCACGTAGATGTTCTTGACACTGTTACCCTTCATGGCCTAGGGTAGCTGCTTAATGCTGATGTACCAGTTTAATAACAACAAATCAATTTATATAAAATCAATTTATATATTAGCAACAGCCTAGTGGACTAAACTCACGTCAAGCCTGGCCTCGGGCCGGGCTTGGGGAGTAGAAGAACTCCCAGAACCCCATCAACCAGGTATCAACCAGGTATACTGAAATGCTAAATGCATGTTCAGATGGCAGCTTTGCATTCTGGGGATGCAACCTTTTTGGGTCGACCCGGGTAGGGCCGGGTATATCTTCCTGCATTGCTAAGAATTTAAAATACAGGAAAAATATAATAATGAACCAGTAAATTACAGGATTGATAATTAAATTACGGCAAGATATAATTTATTTAATTAAGATAACTTAGCATCTTATAAATACAGTCTGCAGAGGAGACAGTTTTCAGACGCTGCGTTCACCACAGAAACTGATAAGAGTACCTCACGGGAACTGTGTGTGTACTCACCTCTTTGTGCCCGCAGGATCGAGCTCTAGCTCTTGGGCCCAGCTTTTCTAGCCGTTGGTTGTCTAAAACAATGACTCTTGACCTGTTTTCCCTATCATACCTGCTTTTAAAGTTATGAAGGGAATTTGCCTCTACATCCTGCTCCTTTAGGTCATTCCATTTACTCACTACCCTCACGCTAAAGGAAAACTTTCTAACATCTCTGACATATCCGAGTCTTCCATCTGTGCCCCCTCTTGTTCTGTTGATATTCATTGTACAAAATTCCTGTTTCCACCCTGAAAAATCTCTAAGTATTTTATACGTCTGTATCATGTCTCCCCCTCTCCCATCTCCTTTCTAACGTCGTCAGGTTTAGTTCCTTCAATCTCCCATCGTACTCATCCCTCGCAGCTCTGGGATGAGTCTTGTTGCAAACTTCTGCACCTTTTCGAGCTTCCTTGTGTGATTTTTAGATGGGGGCTCAACGATGGGGCGGGATACTCTAAGACTGGCCTCATATAGGTGGCATACAGTGTTCTAAAAGCCTCCTTATTCAGGTTTCTGAAGGATGTTCTGACTTTTGCCAGCGTAAAGTATGCGGCTGACGTTATTCTATTTATATGAGCCTCTGGAGTTAGGTTCGGTGTTACGTCCACTCCCAGGTCCTTTTCTCTAGTCGTTTCCATCATCTTACATTTGCTGGTGTTGAACTCTAGCAGCCATTTCTTGAACCAGCTCTGTAACCTGTTCAAGTCATCCTGGAGAATCTTACAATTCTCATCTGCCTCAATCCTCCTAATTTGTTTTGCATTATTTGCAAGCATCGACATATAAGATTCGACTAATGAAGTTTAGTAATTTACATAAATGGGGAATAGTATGGAACCCAGCACCAATCCTTGAGGCACCCCGCTTATAACTCTACACCAGTCGAACTCCTTGCCACTCACTGTCACACTCTGACACCTGTCTGTTAGGTAATTCCTTACCCATGTTAGTGCGTTTCCGCCTACTCTCGCCTGTCTTTCAAGTTTGTATAGTAACCTCCTGTGTGTTACTGTATCAAAGGCTTTTTGGCAGTCTAGAAATATGCAATCTGCCCATCCTTCTCTGTCTTGCCTTATTTTCGTTACCTTGTAAAACTCCAGGAGGTTCGTCGGTCATGATTTCCCTTCTCTAAAGCCATGTTGTTGTTTACTTACGAAGCCAATTCTTTTTTAGGTGTGCAACTAGTCTTAACCTTGTAATTCTTTCAAGTACTTTGCAAGGAATGCGTGTGACACTGGTCTGTAGTTAAGGGCTTCTTCTCTATTTCCTTTCTTGCGCTACATTTGCCTTCTCCAGCAGCTGGGCAATACCCCTTTTGTAAGGGTCTCATTAAAGATTAGCGCTAGAGGTATGCTGAGGGCCTGTGTTGCTTCTTTGTGTGTGTGTTGGTTAAGGGCAGGTTAACAAATTGAAAAAATTGTATTCTTCAATAAAAATTTTACTTCAATTAAAATTTTGTCCTTTCTTTAACTGAAAGAATATAATTCCATTACCACATTAACATATTCAAATCATGACATAAAGAAAGCTTGGCCAATTACCATCAGAGTGGCATTAATTAGAATCACGAATATCTCTGGTGACAGGTATTGCGGACTATTCCTTGGGACAAGATCAAGATTCGCCTCATGTGTGTGGAGATCAACCACATCCCTGAGGGCGCCTCTGCTCTCATAGCGTTCATCGTCAAACAAGGTTACAAGTTCCTTGGTATCAGAACTATTGACGCCTGGTTTGGGTGGCCAGACCTCTTGAACCAAACCATGAAGATTACCTAAATGTAAGAGAGTGCACAAAACAGTGCGGGCCGAGGAATGCAAGAATCAAAAGAGTATGATGTGCACGAAGTTATGTAATAAATCTATTTATTTTTTGTCGGTGTTACGTATCCATACTGTATGAGAAGTACTGATACAGGATGAATAGGATTGAATTTGCATATAAAATTCATATGTATAACATATTGGAAATGACTGCATAGTGTGTATTAATATATATTGGTGGCCGATATATGTAGATGATATATTAGAGTGGGTAGGGGTATAATATATTATATTGTATAGTGTATGAGAGAGAATGGCTTGCACTTGGTGGACAGGTATTAGTCAAGTACATGTCCTGTCTGCTCCGGTGCAATGAGGAGGTCAGAGCCGTGTCCAGTGGGCGTTGCCAGCATGTTGAACCAGTAATACATAAATAGTCATTTAAATATGTTGACCAATCCACACACTAGAAAATAAAGGGACGACGACGTTTCGGTCCGTCCTGGACCATTCTCAAGTCGATTGTGTCAACATACTTCAGCCACGTTATTGTGACTCATCGTCGTCATTTAAATAATTTAAGAATGCTTATGTTTTTAGTTCTTATACCAGAATGTATGAAATATTATGTTAGTATGATTGTGTCTGTTTGAAAGTGGTTACTTTCGTATGTAGTGTGTGAGTAAAGAATTATTGATCAGATGTGGTAACTGAGGGGGGGGGGGAGTAGAACTGCTCACGTCGCCTCAAGCAAGTGGTGGTCTGTTCTAGGAACATGTAGTTTATTTAAAGTTAAATCAAGTGATTATTTTCTTGTTCTAGTGTAGGTGATAATTATCTGAGGAGACAGACTTACTGATAGAAGCCATATAAAGACTCGAGTGTATAGATAATTGCAGTGATTGTGTTATACCATTTAAAGAGGAATTTATATATATCTAAAATATATATATTTTATGCATCACGCAATTGGGATTTCCGTGTGTATATATATATTTACTTTTTATATGCATTTGTTTTTACTCTTTCGTTTATTAAATCGTTACTACCAGGAGCATATTGATGTGCCTATTAATGCATAGTTTCTCTTAACCCCTAGTTAAATATATGTGTGTGAATGTTACCCATGCTGACAAGTCCACGAGCCTTGCTGAACTAGGATAGATAACAGTCGCCCGATGTTAAAGCTTTATCCATAGTTACTAGAACAGCTCGGCTTATCCCCGGAATCCTGTTTGTTACTACCTATCATTATAATTGTAAGATGGACAGATGGACAATGTTGAAACTGCGAAATCTGAATGTGAAAAATACCTGGGTGGCCATCGGGACATTAGACATTAGTGAGTGAGGGCCAGCAGGCACGACAATAATGTTAACCTTGAGCTATTGACTCACCAGCGATTAAAACAACTAGGGCAAGCAAGCCACATTTTCCTGGTCGCTTCAACTTTTTTTCAGCAGTTATGCTGTTGAGGCTGGCTGTGGTGGGGTGCAGGAAGCTGGCTGTGGTGGGGTGCAGGAGGCTGGCTGTGGTGGGGTGCAGGAGGCTGGCTGTGGTGGGGTGCAGGAGGCTGGTTGTGGTGGGGTGCAGGAGGCTGGCTGTGGTAGGGTGCAGGAAGCTGGCTGTGGTGTGGTGCAGGAGGCTGGCTGTGGTGGGGTGCAGGAGGCTGGCTGTGGTGGGGTGCAGGAGGCTGGCTGTGGTGGGGTGCAGGAGGCTGGCTGTGGTGGGGTGCAGGAGGCTGGCTGTGGTGGGGTGCAGGAGGCTGGCTGTGGTGGGGTGCAGGAGGCTGGCTGTGGCAGGAGGCTGGCTGTGGTGGGGTGCAGGAGGCTGGCTGTGGTGGGGTGCAGGAGGCTGGCTGTGGTGGGGTGCAGGAGGCTGGCTGTGGTGGGGTGCAGGAGGCTGGCTGTGGTGGGGTGCAGGAGGCTGGCTGTGGTGTGGTGCAGGAGGCTGGCTGTGGTGGGGTGCAGGAGGCTGGCTGTGGTGGGGTGCAGGAGGCTGGCTGTGGTGGGGTGCAGGAGGCTGGCTGTGGTGGGGTGCAGGAGGCTGGCTGTGGTGGGGTGCAGGAGGCTGGCTGTGGTGGGTGCAGGCCGGGGGACAACTGCCGCATAGGCTATCTAGTTAACTAAACTCGTCAATTAAATGGAAATGTATTTTCATATGCAGAAATTTCTTTAAAATGTTGTTTTTTATGAATTTTTGGTGTTATTGCCCCCTGTTTAAAAACATGATTAGCCAATCACCTGTTAAACACACACACAAAAAACGTAAAAACATTTTCTTCAGTATAGTCTGCATCCTAAAAAAAAACAATAGTACTTGTAGGGACTATCGATGGAACGTAAAAAATAAGTACTGTATACTAAAGGGCAAATAAAAAACTGGAACAGAATAACCATAAACCTAACTTGTCCTGAGCCTAACATAGGCAATTTTAGGACTATATTAGTAAATATATACTAGAATAGGCCTAGGAAAAGTTAAGTTTGGTTCAGTACAGAGTAATCACACTAACGTGATGTACCAATGAGAAAATCCTAAGGAGCCGTGATGAGGACTCGAACCTGTGGGGGTGGGTATTCTCACGACGTACTTTTTTAAACACTAATGGCAACATTGATGACAACACTAACTGCATTACTGATGGTAACATTGTCATTGTGTAGGACCACTCTAATTGTGTAGGGACCCAGTAATTGTCACTGCTGTTACTGATACTGAAGGCTAGCAGGTACCTTATTATATGAGAGCATAAGTGCCTAACCGATGGTAGCCTTGGTTGAATATTCAGTTTTGTAACGATGCCAACACTGTAATTAAATGTGGTGGTTAAGGTTAGATATAACCCAAATAAGAAAAATATAGTGTTTGGAAAAATCTTGTACCCAGAACTAATAGTTAATCAGGTTAGGTACTCGTGGCAATATCTTCGGATGAATAACAGGAGTCGGAGGTCGATCTCTGATAAAGCAATTACTCCGGAAGAAGTGTCAAAGGCGCCCGCATTGAGCCTAAGCTGAATGACGTCTTCTCTCGATAATCGGTTGTACGTGTGGAACGTCTCCTCCACTGTGTTGGAGAAACAATCCACACCTTCGCTTCAGGAAATCCGGATAAGTAGTAGCGTGGTCGCTCGCCGCCCGTCACAATGGTGATGCAGATTGATATTTACAAAGCAATTAATTTTATCTTTATGGTTTCTGCCACTTATTTATAAAAGGAAATTTTGATCAGTTATTTATTTTTCATTAAGTACTATAATTGCGCTACCTCGGAATGGGAAACTAGGACAGTTTCAAAATGAATTCTCACCTACACCCTAACGTAAGGTTGTAATATCATTAATGATTAACAGGCATTTATGAATTATTTATTTTATTTTATAATTATCAGTATTAGTTTCAATGCAAATAACACCTGGCAACGTTTCTGGTGTTATGCCTTGTTAAGTCGATGAATGTACTTAGATGAACATTTTGTGAAGGTGAGTGTGGCATGTTCCAGTGGAAGCTGGTCCAGAAGCACTTTGTGGATGCTTAGGCTGCCCCGTTAACTTACTCCACAAACCAGCAATTATACGCTTGTCGTAGACAATGTTCAAAATCAAACCTTCATTGCATAAAGTAGGGTTCGTCTCTCCGTGAATATATATGCATATCTCTTGACACTGATTCAAAATAGATAGTTTACATATGAAAATGATATTGCAACGGGCTCTCCTGCTGCCATTTACATTAACATAAGAGGATTTTTTCCACTCACTCAATGACGTCTTGTAATTCAGTAATGTCTTCACAGTTCCAGCACTGACAATAATATAATTTGATGCTTAGAAAAAATACAGAACAACTTGCCACACTTTTTTTCATAGCCTAGTTAAATACCATCTAACTTTCGATATTTTCAGAGAAAAAACACACACTCATTGTATAGACGGAAAGACCTATATAGAAAGATCTCGATCTTGATGAAGAAAGATCAAGCTAATGCTTGATCCTACAGGCACAAACAGGTGTCGTAAGTACGTAATTATCAATAGAAGGCGCCAAGCCGAGAAGACTACAGCACCGTACTAACAGGTGAGCACAGACAGTCTTCGTGGAAAGGTGACTTTTGACCTACTGCTTTGCGAGGGTTATAAGGCCGTCGTTACACTGGCTTACTGACCAACCATCAAGTTTACCTTAGTCTTGGACTTTGTCCAGAACTAAGTAAACTTTCGGTATGTATACACCGAGAAATTGGGTACACTTCTCTGTTTCCCTTGATCACAAATACTAACATTTCTTGATTCATAAGGACGGCGCTTCAAGTTTCAGGCTAATATCCTTAATAGAATTTCAAATTAATATCAGGCAGCTAGTTTCTCAATCAAAATAATAATATAAATGTCAGCAACCTTGATCTTTGCTATATTAAAATTAAATAATAAAATACTCCTCACAATGTTAACATTTCCTGCCCTGTCCTCACACCTAAAGTAGGGCATCATTAAGTTAACGACTACAGCATTAAAAAGATTACTGCTATTAAAATCACAACAAAATTTACGCTTCGGACTAATAAACATGAGCTTCAGTAGGTTTGGTATGGATGCATCCACGCCTCCATGAGCCAGCATCATGGTGTCTTCACAGCATAATCTAGCTCAATGGTGTCTGTGTTCCCTCCTTGTACAACTTCAGGCCCACTAACGCCTGTTTTACTCCCAGCCAATCTCACAACATCAGCAAGCAGATGTTGTGAGATTGAGACCAAAATAACATCAACCGATCAACAGCCACGCGCACAGTTGATGGCGTCACCACGCTGACCCATCAGTCCAAGACGTAGATTCAATCCATTTTGTTACGAGCGTAAAAACTAGTAATTTGATTAGAATAAATAATGGTTGCACCTTAATAAGGACTTGCAGGAGAGATAGGACCTGCAAGAGCTGAAGGTCACAACACAGCTGTATTCCTTCTCTCAGTCTGAGTAACCAACTGGTGATAAAGCTGGTGCTTATAAATCTATGAATAATTAAGTATATATTAATGCAAGTCTTACCATGAACACATTTTATGGTGTCCGGGACAAGGGCTCACACCCACGCGGACACTCGACCAGAGCTTACTAGTTACTGTTAAAGAAGTCTGGCCGACCCCAAGGACGCATTCGTCATAAGAAAAGACAATTTTCTCTAAAATAATTTCACATTAATATATATTATAATTCAACCCGTCCTCACACTACGGTGTTTAACGCAGCGGTCGTCCTCCCCAGACGCATTCTTCATTTTTAACATACTGTGTATTAAAAATTGATTTGTTCTCATATATAAATTAATATTATTATACATAAAAATTATATGTATATTTAAGCGTAGGTTAGGTTAGGTAAGGTGTTTAGGTTATGTTAGCGATTATTTGTATTTCTAGTACGTGAGTGCAACCCGTTCTCGGACCAAGTCCATTCCATCCAGCGGTCCACCCCAAAGACGCATTCATATGCGACGCACCCCCCTGCACCCGAGCGAGTGTAATGATGTAAGGGCGAAGAGAGAGAACGGCCTATTGACATAGCTCGGGTGCAGGGGGGGAGTTGTGTAAAATCCTGGTTTGTGCCTCGGAGAGGCTACGGGATCAAGTAAGTTCAGTAGAACTTCGGTTTCAACTCTTTTACTACTTAAGGTAGTGTCTGGGATGCTTCCGGATGCAGGTTCGAATCCTCGTCACGGCCCTTGTGGATTTGTTCATTTAAAAATTATATTGTTTATATTATTATGCAAAATATAAACCTAGATTTTATCCAGATTTCTTTCAAATATATGGTCACCAAGGTGTACCTCGCTTCTCGGTGTATATTCAATTGGAAGTTTAGTATAGTCCTGGACAATGTTCAGGACTAAAGTATACATGTTAGTTGGTTCGTAATCTATTGTCGTGGTCTTAATAATCTTCCACGTTGATAAGCCTGAAGCCTAATGCCAAACCAACTCTGTCTGGCGCGGGGGTCACTGTATTTGATTATTATGCTCTGATTATTTCTTGTAAATATTTAAATGTAAGGCTGAATAACTTGATAACTTTGATAACTACCACCACTGGTAGTTATCAAACACACCTTTGAATACGCCTGCCCCAAAAAAAGTTAAGACTTTGTGTTTTGGTTTGGTGAGACCCGCTTGGATGGCTTGCTGGGTGCACTATGGCGAAGTGCAACGATTTCCATATTCCACTACTCAGCATCATTCCGCCAGTTAACACGTTTCAATAATAGCTGCTATTATAATGCCAGTGCCTGTAATTAGTTCAACTGTGGTAGAGGAGTGATAGTGTGTACAAGGGGAAGGCAGAACAAGCAGGGAAACCGTAAGTGTTGGTGGGGTCGGCCAGCGGCTCCTGGCATCCCGCCTCACCTGTACCAGGCCGACGGCGGCTCAGGTGAGGCGGGGAGTTGGGCGCTCACCTCGGCCACGATTGGAGCTACGTTACGTTCCTCCCACAGTCGCTGGTTCCTTACGTGCCCTCCTTGTGTCTATGATCGATGCCTTGCTTGCAATCACGAGCAAGATATGTAACCAGTCCTCCCTGGATGGTTGCCTCTCGCGTGAGGTGTGTCGGTGGTGTGTGAAGACACATTGTAGCTCACATATCGAGCTTCAAATCATGTGGCATGTTGGCTGGCCAGTGTAGGTGGCCACAGTGGTGACCAGAGCGGTGACCAGAGCTCACAGTGGTGACCAGAGCGGTGACCACAGCCCACAGTGGTGACCACAGCCCTTAGTGGTGTCCAGTCACATTTCCGTACTGTGTGGGAGTGGTTGGTGAGTGGGCGGTGGGTCTGGAGGTCGTGTTGGCGAGTGATGATCTCAGATCAAACTGATCTCAGTGCTCCAGAAGCCTAACGTGTATTTTCATTTATTTACGATTGAAAGTGTTAATATGTGATATTACCTTCGAGTGATAAATGCTGTTGAAAGTGCAACCTTTGTGTATATTTGCGAGTAAATGCTAAGCACTACTGCAAACAGTGTGAGAGGCGACTAAACCATTAAGAGAGAGGTGCGAGGAAGATCACCACAGCCACTTGTGGCCAGAAGTCATCATGCCAGGCGTGGTGATGAGGGCGTGTGGTTGGTGGTGGTAGAGAGCGGACAAGAGAGGCTAACCCCCGCTCCTTCAACATGGCCAAGTACCGCTAGGCTCGCCACCACCACACACCTGAGCCACCACCACACACCTGAGCCATGCCCTCCACGGCCCCTCCACCTGACAGGTACCTCAACTACAAGCGACCTGGCTCCAGGCGCTCCAGGGTCAACTACAACTACAAGGTAAACTACTACACTTGTCCTAACACCAAACTTATTTATATCTCATCATCTTGCTGAATAATAAATGACATTTTACGCATTTTTATTCGTAAATATCAATGATTTGGGATGTTGTTGCTGCTTGTGTTCTGGAAAACAGTTTGCAAAGGCCGTGTTTCATCACCAAGGCCTCCTCCCCCGCCCTTTTTTTTCTTTAATAGTGGTCGTCTAATGCAACACACCCATGACCTCTTTGCTTCTTATTACGTAGCCTATGGCCTTGCCCACTATTGCTTACCTACTGGACTACTGGCGAGTCAGGTCTTGCCCTCTACGCCCCACATGTACCTGTTGCGTTGAAACGCCTTCCATGACGTTCAGGTTCTTTGCAGAATCTGGCCTGAAGTGCATTGAACTTGTTGATAACTCGTAAGGGGGGACGGGTATTTCCTCCAGTGTATTTAAGGCTTTTAAGTCCGTCTTCATTTCGTACTTCGCATTTTAAACAGGCTGCCCCTGTCAACCTTGGCTATATTCCCCGTTAGTATCTTATGTGGCGTAGTTGTGGTGGGTGTTGTGGCGTAGTTGTGGTGTAGTTGTGGTGGGTTTTGTGGTGTAGTTGTGGTGGGTGTTGTGGCGTAGTTGTGGTGTAGTTGGGGTGGGTGTTGTGGTGTAGTTGTGGTGGGTGTTGTGGTGTAGTTGTGGTGGGTGTTGTGGTGTAGTTGTGGTGGGTGTTGTGGCGTAGTTGTGAAGGGGTTGACGTAGTTGTAATAGGGTGTTGTGGCGTGGATGAGATAATTGTTGTAGCGTTGATTGTTGTCGGGGTGTTGTGACGAGCGTCGGCGGTCTTCGGAAGTGGCCTTAAAAGCCTATTAGGTGAACAGGAACGGCCTAACAGCACAATTAATACAGGAAATTGGTTATTGACCGTATTTGCGAGGTTCGATTCCTTTCAGATCGCGTCCAATTACGGCCGCTAATCAAACCTTAATTAGTTATTGATCAACTAATTACCACAAACCCGAGAGTTAGCAAAAGGCAACAGCAGGCATTGCCACTCAGGAAACGTAGTATTTCCTTGCTATCAGAGGCATGCAGTGCCATCCTGAGTACCTCTGGTTCCTGTTTGTCGAAGTAAACCTGGCAGTTTATCCAGGGTCCTCTATGGTAAACCTGGCAGTTTATCCAGGGTCCTCTATGGTAAACCTGGCAGTTTATCCAGGGTCCTCTATGGTAAACCTGGCAGTTTTATCCAGGGTGTGCAGGAGCTCTGTGCACTCCTGTGATATGCCCCCAGCAAGGCTCAGTGGTAGACTCCCACTCTTAATAGAACAACACCTGGTCTTAAGTCATTTGTCTAAGGTAAGGGAAACTGGTGCAACAAACTATCAGTATATTGGTATATTTATATAATAGATGCTAAACACATCAATAGAATTGGTATTTACATTATATTCAAGATACATGAACTTAGTATAATATTGGTGCATTAGACTAAAGTTAGATACACATGAATTAATTATAAACGTTAATATATCCAAGTCAAATTGGTCATAAACTTTAAATCACTATGACCAAAACATTAGTCACTGTGGACTGGCCAAACAGAAGTCTCTTATGGACTCACAAGACGATTCCACTGATATTCCACACAATAATCGGCAATCTTATCTTACCTCTTATCCTATCATAATGTACATTCGCAAAGGTCTATAATATGTAAGATTTGTGGCCCAGCCTAGTGCTGAAGAGACGACTGCGCTCGCAAGACCTCAACCCACTTACAATATGACCAAACACAAGCAAGAGCCAACATATCGCGTACCAACAGTACAGTAAGTGGTGATCTTATGCCTTCTCAAATAACACTTAGTCACATAACAATCATACACATAATAAATATTGTACAGGAACATCCGCAAATGTTTTCTTCTGGGAAATAGAATGATAGACAATAATAACACTTTATAATGTATTAATCACCATTGCATAGGTTGGCAGCTCTGCTCACGTCAGTTATCACACACACACACACACACACACACACACACACACACACACACACACACACACACACACACACACACACACACACACACACACACACACACACACCCGCGCGCGCGCAATTAAGTACTTATAATAATTGGAACACAAAATAAAATAGTATATGAGTATTTAGATCCAAAATATATAAGGATTAAACCAATAAGAATAACAATGAGCATAATGTGTACAATAAACTGAACATTTGTCACTGAAAAGTTTGGGTCCAGTGGATACTTAAGAGAATTGGTATACACTGGGTCAAATATGACGCGCACTGCTGTGTGTGCTCCTGTATTCAGTGTACACCTGGCAGTCAGACGGATACAGTTCTCGTAGTCTCACTAGTCTTTGTAATAATCCTAGACGTCATAATGGCAGAGGAAACTCTGTGTGTGTAGTAATCGGGGGAGCGTAGCCGTAGCCTGACCTCGAGATTTATTAATTACCAGTATTTGTATTCCGAGCAGTCGTCGGGTTAGGGGTAGATTATACACGGTACACACACTAACTTGGATCCCACTCATCTTGAACACAAATCACGTGAAGAAAAGTGAGATGACATTTACAATACATTTTCGCATTTTTAAGCCTTGGTTCAAATGTATCATTGTTCTTTGTTCAAGCGTGTTCCTCGCTGAGATCACTACCTTGGTATCCAGCAGGGTCGACTTTGCCTTGTTTTGCGTTGTATTTGCCTGTGTTCGCAGCTCCGAGACACATTTGTTGTGGCGTCTAGCTCAGTGATGTCTATGCAGGCAGTGGCACCTGTAGAGCACGTGTCGTGGCATGGTAGGAGCAGCGACAACAATGACGTCCAGACAAAGGACGAAGTTTCCAAGATTGCATTAGTCTAGTGCAGTGGTTGCCAACCTTTTCATGTTGTTACAACTTGCTATATTGGTTGTTATAAGTGGTTAGGTGTTAAAACGTGTTCGAACGTTGTACCAACGTCGTAGTTTCGGTGTGTGTTTGGCGGGTTTAGTTCGACAGTGTCTTGACGTTGGGAAACCTTAGAAGGACGCAGTTGGGCTCTATAGGTTTACAAAGACCCTGTTTTCTCCGTCACTTTGGCCTGGTAAAGCTGGGAAAAAGCCTCTGGGATTTTAAATTTTTGGCTTCATAAGCCCTGTCTTTTTTTTATTTCCCGCTAAACGTCCAATTTAAAAAAAAAATCAGCGCTTTAATAGGCGTGTCTGTGAGAGAGGTTGTTGTCCTGGATCAGTTTAACTGTTAGTGAAGATGCTGCAGTTTCATAATGCAGTCAGCGTTTGTCTGCTCAGGCTACTGATCACTTGGCTCTGTATCACTAACCAACCTGTGTGATGGGGACGTCTTTGGCAGCACTCCTTTGTTGTCAGCTCAACCCAAGCTGAGAGGTGGTGCAGGTACGTCAGTGGAGGAGGAGGTACGTCAGTGGAGAAGGAAGTACGTCAGTGGAGGAGGAAGTCCGTCAGTGGTGGAGGAAGTACGTCAGTGGCGTAGTTCCTCCAACACTGTTTCTCCATCACTGATGGAGAAAGTATTAGGGGTGGTGGAGCTTGTAGGGAGGAGAGGTGAGGCAGGCAGTAATTAGTGACCTTGTCAGTGTTAGACAACCCCGCCTCCTCACCCTCGTGAGGCACTTGGCCCTCACCCTTTCACAGGGTTTTGGACCTTTAAAGTGCGTGATAAGCATATTGAAACTTCTAAGTAACTATCTCACCACAAATAGCTTAACTTAAGAGATAGTTGTGGTCCTGCTTTTGAGGGACCATTATGATACAATTCACTGTTCAAGTATGCATTCAACTATGTAATTAGCTTATCAAGCGTGTAACTTGCTTGGTTAAATGCATTTTGGGGTATAAAGATGGCATATAAGATCCATTATATGACAGTAAGCACCAGGCGATATGGGCTGTACAATAACCCACAGTAGTGGGTTTGGGATCCACTACCATCCACAGGATAGGTATTGGAGTCCACCACCATCCACAGGATAGGTATGGGGTGCACAATTAATGAAACAAATTTCCCATCACACACAGACTAGGCTTGTGGGAATTAATACTAAACCCAAGCTGATCACGGTAGACTGAAATATAAAATTACATGCATTTTAATCGTCTAATAAATTACATGAATAGAAGTTTATATGTTACTCTATATTTCGAAGTAAAATAAAGCGATATCAGTATGGGCCAAGAGCAGTATATCAGAGCATCGCGGCCGAGGCTACGGCTTCCTGCGGCCACGTTTAGCAAGTCACACTCTGCCGAGAATCCCAGCAACTGGTAACGTGAGAGATATACAGAGCCTTTTGTGTGGAGTAAATATTACGCCATCTCGGCTGCTCCTGTCTCTCTCGCCCACCACATGGCCTCATGCGGCACCTCGTAAGGTGAGACATTCATGAGGGAGGGTATGAGGAGGTATTGAAGCGTGTAGCGGCTAGCGGCAGTTGTCACCGGGAGCAGGCGGGCGAGACGCGAGGCTACATACTTTTGTGTACCGGCCGTCATCCGTACTTCGTGGAATCACCCGCAATTATAGTTTTAGAAAGGCAGTTATTTGATCGCTTTTGTACATTATTTTTTACGGGAAGAGAAGTACCGCTTACGCCCAGCGTGTGCCCTCAGGAGCTGGCTGTCGGGTGAACGTCCGCGGGCCAGGCCAGCTACGCTACACGCCCCGGGTCCTGGACGGTGCTGGGGACACCCCACTACCCGGGTCCTGGACGGTGCTGGGGACACCCCACTACCCGGGTACTGGACGGTGCGAGTTTTATGAATAGCTAACATACCGTTTATACTTTTGTTCATATATTATGCGCCCCCCATGCCTATTCTATTGTTGTTGCTGTTGTAGTAAAGAGGATAGAGAGGTTTAGAAATGGGAAATATAGTGAGCGTTACGACAGCAGGCGGGCTGTCCGCCTTGCTGACACGATGTGTGGGTGTTGGCTAGACTTGCTTTCTCTTGTCAGGGAGCTGTGAGTGTGTGTGTGAGGTTCTTCAGATGTATTTCAGCATATATGGATGTCTAGGTGAATACTTCATAGCATTCACATAGTCTCTGATGCTTTCACACATGTTTTGAGCTTCTGTTCTATTATTCGAGTGTCTATAATGTCTGCTGTCTACGTTGTCAAGGTAACGGGGATGCCACTGCGCCGTGGGCCAGACTCGCTACTCCGCAAACATGCAATTTTCGCCTAAGTAGAAACCCAAGCAACCCACCTAACCCATCCAGTCTGATGCATAAACAACCTAAATATTTTAATACTTAAGGTCAGTACTTCAACCGGTTATTGTGGCTGTTTTGAGTCTCTCTCTTTCTCTCTCTCTCTCTCTCTTTCTCTTTCTCTCTCTCTCTCTCTCTCTCTCTCTCTCTCTCTCTCTCTCTCTCTCTCTCTCTCTCTCTCTCTCTCTCTCTCTCTCTCTCTCTCTCTCTCTCTCTCTCTCTCTCTCTCTCTTTTCCCTCCCCCCCCCAGGCGCCATGCGCCGGGAGAGACAGCCACTTCCGTCGCTGTCTCTCCTCATCAGCAGCCGGAAATGGACATACTGAATGCAAAGATGTATTGACATATACTAATTCTCCAGCGCATTGTGGCTTGGCTTGTGTTGTGGTTAGCGTGGGAGGAAGCCACCCAGGTCGCGGGTTGAGGCTTCACGCAGCTTTCTCCAGGTAGTCACTCCCCGCAGACAGTTGTTTACATTCCAGGTCGGGAAAGTTGTTCGTGACATTGTGTCGAGGCCAAAACACCTGTGGTCACTATACTGTGTCGAGGCCAACACACCTGTGGTCACTATACTGTATCGAGGCCAACACACCTGTGGTCACTATACTGTATCGAGGCCAACACACCTGTGGTCATTATACTGTGTCGAGGCCAACACACCTGTGGTCACTATACTGTGTCGAGGCCAACACACCTGTGGTCACTATACTGTGTCGAGGCCAACACACCTGTGGTCACTATACTGTGTCGAGGCCAACACACCTGTGGTCACTATACTGTGTCGAGGCCAACACACCTGTGGTCAACACAAGATCTTCCAGCCGCAAGGAAATGTATAAAGTCTGTGTCTTCTCTCTGTCATACAATGACATCATTGGCTACCTTATAATAAGAAGCCTGTACCCATACACACCCTGCATGAACCGTGCAAATATCCTCTAGAACACCAGGGTACAGTAATTACAAAGCTCTATGTACCGCATCCCGGCAGGTCAGAAGAGCCTAATGACTGGACACTCAATAATGTAGTGTGGGAGATTATGGCCCAGAAACGGGTCGATTCTCTCTCTCAGTCGGGAGTGTTTGGGGCAATATTGTCTTGACAGAGATGAGTCTACCTATGGGTAAGTTACCGTCATCCTTGTGGCATGCTATCTTGGCTGCTGTGTCATCGTGATGAGTTATGATAACCAGGACAGGGTTATTAAGGCCGCATCAACAGCTTATACTGACCAGGCATAAAGAGTAGTTTAGTCCTCATTATATATATATATATATATATATATATATATATATATATATATATATATATATATATATACATATATATATATATATATATATATATATATATATATATATATATATACATATATATATATATATATATATATATATATATATATATATATATATATATTATATAATATGTATGTACATTATATATATATATATACATATATATTAGAACTAAAATAAACTGTTAGTGTGTATACTGTACACCGAGACACCTCGTACACTACTTGGTGTGTACACACATGCGGCGACCAGCACCAGGTGTGTACACACTAGCGGCGACCAGCACCAGGGGTGTACACACAAGCGGCGACCAGCACCAGGGGTGTACACACATGCGGCGACCAGCACCAGGTGTGTACACACAAGCGGCGACCAGCACCAGGGGTGTACACACATGCGGCGACCAGCACCAGGGGTGTACACACATGCGGCGACCAGCACCAGGGGTGTACGCACAAGCGGCGACCAGCACCAGGGGTGTACACACATGCGGCGACCAGTACCAGGGGTGTACACACAAGCGGCGACCAGGACCAGGGGTGTACACACAAGCGGCGACCAGCACCAGGGGTATACACACAAGCGGCGACCAGCACCAGGGGTGTACACACAAGCGGCGACCAGCACCAGGGGTGTACACACATGCGGCGACCAGCACCAGGGGTGTACACACATGCGGCGACCAGCACCAGGGGTGTACACACATGCGGCGACCAGCACCAGGGGTGTACACACAAGCGGCGACCAGCACCAGGCGTGTACACACATGCGGCGACCAGCACCAGGGGTGTACACACAAGCGGCGACCAGCACCAGGCGTGTACACACAAGCGGCGACCAGCACCAGGGGTGTACACACATGCGGCGACCAGCACCAGGGGTGTACACACAAGCGGCGACCAGCACCAGGGGTGTACACACATGCGGCGACCAGCACCAGGGGTGTACACACATGCGGCGACCAGCACCAGGGGTGTACACACATGCGGCGACCAGCACCAGGGGTGTACACACAAGCGGCGACCAGCACCAGGCGTGTACACACAAGCGGCGACCAGCACCAGGTGTGTACACACAAGCGGCGACCAGCACCAGGGGTGTACACACATGCGGCGACCAGCACCAGGGGTGTACACACAAGCGGCGACCAGCACCAGGGGTGTACACACATGCGGCGACCAGCACCAGGTGTGTACACACATGCGGCGACCAGCACCAGGGGTGTACACACATGCGGCGACCAGCACCAGGGGTGTACACACAAGCGGCGACCAGCACCAGGCGTGTACACACATGCGGCGACCAGCACCAGGGGTGTACACACAAGCGGCGACCAGCACCAGGGGTGTACACACATGCGGCGACCAGCACCAGGGGTGTACACACATGCGGCGACCAGCACCAGGGGTGTACACACATGCGGCGACCAGCACCAGGGGTGTACACACATGCGGCGACCAGCACCAGGGGTGTACACACAAGCGGCGACCAGCACCAGGGGTGTACACACATGCGGCGACCAGCACCAGGGGTGTACACACATGCGGCGACCAGCACCAGGTGTGTATTCCCTGTGTTGCAGGCTGGTCTTATTCCACCCTGCCACCTTCAGCTTCCACACCTGCAATCATTAACTTCAATGTTGAGTTGTTGCTCTTAAGTCTTCATGATGAGTTCTTCGATTTCTCTTCCTAGTGAAATTGTGTATTTATTGTTATCAGTGAATACGATGTATAGTGTGTGTATTTACCTAGATGTGCTTGCCGGGTCGAGCTGGGCTCCGAGACCCGCCTTCCCAACTTCGTAGTTTAATACAATGACTCATTAATGACTACTTTTAACGTTTTGGATCGAATTTGCTTCAATGACTTATGCATCTAACCTATTCTATACACTGACATCTCTAACACTGAAAAGGTTCTTCTTGATGTCTCTGATTCATTTGCGTCTCCAGTTTCCGTCTGTGACTCTTAGTTCGGCTGTTCCTAGTTTTGAACAACGCGGCTTTGTCTATTTTGTCAATTTCCCTCAGAATCTTATATGTTGTTAATATGTCCCCCTTATCTCTCTCCTTTCCTCCAGTCTGGTAAGGTCCAGTTCTCTCAGTATATTGTGTATGTGTGTGTGTGTGTACTCACCTATTTGTGCGTGCGGGGGTTAAGCTTTGGCTCTTTGGTCCCGCCTCTCAACTGTCAATCAACTGGTGTACAGATTCCTGAGCCTACTGGTGTGTGTGTGTATGTGTGTGTGTGTGTGTGTGTGTGTGTGTGTGTGTGTGTGTGTGTGTGTGTGTGTGTGTGTGTGTGTGTGTGTGAGTGTGTGTGTGTGTGTGTGTGTGAGTGTGTGTGTGTGAGTGAGTGAGTGCGTGGGCAGGACACAGCCACCATGGCGGACGCCGTGACAAAGATGCACCTTGTACAGTCCGTCGGCTTTAAGCTCTCCCTGGGTCTCTGTGACGAGATGAGAGGCGTAAGGAACGCTTTCATGTCCAGCAGGCAGGTACGTGGACGTGCTGGGACGGGGCCGTGTGGCGTGCTTCACACCTGGCGTGCTGGCACGGGGCCGTGTGCCGTGCTTCACACCTGGCGTGCTGGCACGGGGCCGTGTGCCGTGCTTCACACCGGGCGTACTGGGACGGGGCCGTGTGGCGTGCTTCACACCGGGCGTACTGGGACGGGGCCGTGCTTCACACCAGGCGTGCTGGGACGGGGCCGTGTGCCGTGCTTCACACCAGGCGTGCTGGGGCGGGGCCGTGCCTCACACCGGGCGTGCTGGGACGGGGCCATGTGCCGTGCCTGAACACTGGCAGCACCACCACATACAGATCTGACCACTGAACATATGCAACAAATCCTGCCAAAATGATTGTAATTATAGCAACTATTTGAACGTACAAATATGTACTGTTGGTCCCAGTTCACGTTTCGTACTGTCTTGTAGAAGGCACGACATAAAATGAAAACCCAAACTTAAGCATTCCTAGTCCAAGTTTACTCGACATGTACTGTAATAAACCTATGATTGCTTGGACGGGTTAAGTTAGATTTTTCAGTCACTTTTACATTTTTCTCAGAATGCTATTTGGTCTAATTCAGCAACACAAAACATTAACTTTTAGACCTGACAGTATATATTTGTACGCTTGACCTAATAGTTGTTCAACACGCCTCTGGCACAGTACTGTGAGTACGGGCCGGGCTCCTCAACACGCCTCTGGCACAGTACTGTGAGTACGGGCCGGGCTCCTCAACACGCCTCTGGCACAGTACTGTGAGTACGGGCCGGGCTCCTCAACACGCCTCTGGCACAGTACTGTGAGTACGGGCCGGGCTCCTCAACACGCCTCTGGCACAGTACTGTGAGTACGGGCCGGGCTCCTCAACACGCCTCTGGCACAGTACTGTGAGTACGGGCCGGGCTCCTCAACACGCCTCTGGCACAGTACTGTGAGTACGGGCCGGGCTCCTCAACACGCCTCTGGCACAGTACTGTGAGTACGGGCCGGGCTCCTCAACACGCCTCTGGCACAGTACTGTGAGTGTACAGGTGCTAATCGGGTAAAGAAATATCTGGGGGTTGATATCACGCCGGCATGTGATATCAACCCCCACATCAAGAGGATATCATCAGCGGTATGTGCCAGGTTGACCAGTATAAGAATTGCGTAGAGTCGGTATTTAGTCATGCACAAGACTATATTGTTGAAGATTCAAAGGTATGACACCAGACTAGTATTCGAGCTGAGGGGTATGAGCTACGAGGAAAGACTACTGCAATTGAACCTCACGTCACTGAAAAAATATAATGTAGGCAAAACATGATTACCTACATCCCGCCCTACTAATAGATAACCACCTACGAAATTCTCAGGGAAATTGATAGGGTATATACAAACATTATTTAGCACGGGTGGAACACGAACAAGGGGACACAGGTGGAAGCTCAGTACCCAGATGAGCCGCAGAGACATTAGAATGTTTTATTATCAGAGTAGTTAACACATAGAATGCACTCGGAAGTGATGTAGTGGAGGCCGACTCCACGACCATGTAGGATATGATAGAGCCCAGTAGGCTGACGACCAGTTGACTGACAGTTGAGAGGCGGGACCAGAGAGGCGAAGCTCAACCCCCTAGCACAAGTGGGTGAGTACACCCACACCCACACAACTAATCACCAGCAGACAAGCGCGGTCATGTAGTGGACACACATTCCTGCTCCACTTGCCCGAGCCTCAGCTCCGGCGTCTCGTGCTGTCTTCTACTGATAACTCTTAATAAGGACAAGGTTAGCGGTACTGGTGGTCGTGGCCTGGGTACCGTGGCCCAGACCTTTACGGTACTGTCGGCCGTGTTGTTGTGGGTTATCTTGAGATGATTTCGGGGCTTTTTAGTGTCCCCGCGGCCCGGTCCTCGACCAGGCCTCCACCCCCAGGAAGCAGCCCGTGACAGCTGACTAACACCCAGGTACCTATTTTACTGCTAGGTAACAGAGCGGCCGAGTGGCGGAGTGGGTACCGAGGCACGCACCAGCTAATGCTCGATCCTGCAGGTACAAATATGCGAGTGTACACACACAAAAAAAAGGTCTGATAGCTGAGTGGACAGCGCGCGGGACTCGTAATACTGTGGCCCGGGTTCGATTCCCTGCGCCGGCAGAGACAAACGGGCAGAGTTTCTTTAACCCTGATGCACCTGTTACCTAGCAGTAAATAGGTACCTGGGAGTTAGACAGCTGTTACGGGCTGCTTCCTGGGGTGTGTGGGGGTTAGATAAAATTAGTAGAAACAGTTGATTGATTGACAGTTGAGAGGCGGGCCGAAAAAGCAAAGCACAACTAGGTGAGTACACACACACACACACACACACGTACGTCGGCTAATTAAGAATGTGTCCGTAGCCTGCAAAATCCAGTTACCTGCGAAGTCTTGAAGATAATGACGGGTTCTTGAGGACTTACGACGATGAGAAACAAAACAGGACCAGTTGGAGGTGTTTATTTTGTCATGAGTGATGAGTTGTTATTGTTTGTTACTCCTACGTTTGTAAGAGATCTTCGTGGCGTCTTTTATATATATATATATATATATATATATATATATATATATATATATATATATATATATATATTATTTCATCTCCTTCTTGTATTGTTTGAATCATCATTGAATTGTTTAAATCCTTCTTGCGGTGTTGGAATCCTTCTTGTGGTGTTGGAATCCTTCTTGTGGTGTTGGAATCCTTCTTGTGGTGTTGGAATCCTTCTTGTGGTGTTGGAATCCTTCTTGTGGTGTTGGAATCCTTCTTGCGGTGTTGGAATCCTTCTTGTGGTGTTGGAATCCTTCTTGTGGTGTTGGAATCCTTCTTGCGGTGTTGGAATCCTTCTTGTGGTGTTGGAATCCTTCTTGTGGTGTTGGAATCGGCTGCCATGGCCGGTACTCTACACATGTGGGTGGCGATAAACTTTGTTTATGTCTAATGAACGCCAGACATAAACGGCTCGCTGAAGAGGGTTTCGTGGGGCTGGTGAAGGGGGGGGGGAAAGCTTGGCAGAGAGGGGGAGGAGTTGGGGACGAGGGGAAGGGGTTGGGGAAGCGGGGTTTGAGTTGGGAAAGAGGGGAAAAAAGGGGGAAGGTTTGGGTAGAGGGGAGCAGTTGCACTGGAGTATGTCAGGTGATAATGAGGTTGAATAATGTGAGCGCGTCTGAGGGGAGAGTCCCGTGGGGTCTCCCGACTCTCCGGAAGTGCTGCAATGTGTTCAACAATGTGTAGTTAAACCAGGAGCAACCAGGAGGCCTGGTCGACGACCGGGCCGCGGGGGACGCTGAGGCCCGGAAGCACCTCAAGGTAACCTCAAGGTAAGGTAACCCAGGCCCGGGGAGCACCGACCAGCTCCGTAATGTTATGGATATCCATAACATCAGTGCCGAGTGCCTTAAACTCGCACGGTATCTTATTGCTACCCACTCCCCCCCAATACATGTGCTTAAGCCATTCAACTTCACCATTGTAATCACTGCTGTCAACTGATGTATGCAGCCCCGCGTCTCCACGGCTGGTGACGATAGGATCAAAGCCTGTCTTGCGTGCTTCAGTGACGAGCAGGAAGCGCTCCTGAACTTTCAGCTGCTCTGTCCAACTCTATCTCCTGATAGAGCTCATATGGTAGTGTGCACATTAGGCCTACATTTAACTATTAATGGGCCGGTTTAGCGATTCAAGGCCCCTATAGATCCATCGTCGTCCGGGTGACAGTGTTGACAAGTTTTCTCGGTTTAAACCGTTTTTTTTAAGTAAAGCTGAATTATATTCACACCGGCTTTTTATAATTACCCAACTGGTGATCATATTTATCCAGATGTAGGATATATCTTCCTGTCACTCGGACTATGGAAGTGTGGGGTCTAAGACCTGACCCGTATGTCCTCCTTAACGTTATCGCCACTATAAAGGAACTTATCCTAATCTACTCTATTGTAAGGCCAGACCTCACACATGGAAAACCATTACAACCCGTATAGGGGGCGGTGCAGGATCTTCGCTGCCGACCCTGGTTGATACCTGGTTGATGGGGTTCTGGGAGTTCTTCTACTCCCCAAGCCCGGCCCGAGGCCAGGCTTGACTCGTGAGAGTTTGGTCCACCAGGCTGTTGCTTGGAGCGGCCCGCAGGCCCACATACCCACCACAGCCCGGTTGGTCCGGCACTCCTTGGAGGAATAAATCTTGTTTCCTCTTGAAGATGTACCCAAACTCCTGTGGTTCAGGGGTCCACCTGTACCATGTTGCCATAGGGTCAAGGATCGCCTCCGGGAGAACCTCGTTCTCTCCACCGCCAAGATTTTAGCACAAATCTCCGCCAACGTGTCACCGGCCGACATCCTGGAGACAAGAGCGGGTGTTCACCTGCTCTTCTCAAGCGATTCGGACCTTGAGAAGACCCCACCACCGCCACGACCACCCTGCAAGAGTCTGGCTTCACGCCACCACCACGCTGCCTGGCGGACAGGACCGTGTTCGCCAAGAATATCTACACAGAGATGAGTGATCACCGACGACGACATCCGCCCCACCACCAACTATCCCTCCTCTCTTACCCTATTTCAACCCCCCCCCCCCCAATCACTGCACCCTATCCTCCTCGCTTTCACTCTGAAATTTTATTATTATAGAACACTGAAAAACTACAAAAAATTCCATAGAAAATTTAAACGTTACGAAAATCTCCGGGGGACGCTAAAGACGCCGATATTTCTTAAAGGATGGTACTGGTACTGACCTCGACTGACCTGTGACACTCACCTAGCCCCCCATGTGTGATCTTGGGTCAGGCTAACCTCAAGCGTCTGACTTCCAAACTTTCGACACGACAAAACATTTCATTTCATAGACATAGATATGCTTTATTTGTATATCTTTCATCAGTTCTGAAAGTAGGTAGCGAGGCGACGCTTGTGTACCCCAAAGACCGGTGCTTGTGTGGGGCATCTTGTGGGGCATGTGTTGGTGGGGCACTATACCCGGGGGCATCTCCCCCCTCGCTCTGGGCACGCTACACCGGACCACCTCCACCCGCTTACATAACGTTACCCACGAACTACACCTACGAAACACGCCTCACGGAACCATGAATGTCAAAGAATAAGCTTGTGAAAGCTTACAAAAAGCACTGGTCCCTGTGGTCGGTGTGTGAGGAACCTTTACCAAGAGGGAGGGTCGCGTGCCTTAAGTGGAGGCTAGCTCATGCCACACAAAGATCACAAGGTCCTACACAAAGGTCGGCCCCACTATCTGCATGACGAGGCCCACTCTGCTGCCATTACTGACCCCACCTAACACACACTAGTGGCCAGGGTGCTCCCACCCTCCGCCGCACTCTACAACCCAACCCATCCCTCCTGTTTGGATAGTTTTTATAACTATGTGTATTATAGTACAGATATTGACGCTCTAAGCAATTGGTTGGTACTTTCTAATTGCGTTGTACGTCGGTACAAGGCACTGTGGTCCTCGTGTGTACTGTGGTCCTGGTCGTTACTATAAGTACTCCCAAACATGGAGGAAGGGCTGTAGGCCCTCTACCTCCCGCTGCGCTGGTCCTTACTGCTTGAGGTGTTCATGCGAAGGTAAGATAGGATAATAATCAGGACGAAGCTTTAAGCCAGAAAAGTACCCCAATGGGGACATGGACAGGTCCTTGTCCCCATTGGATATGGGGACAAGGATCTGGGATTGGACGGAGGGAAGGAGCGGTGCCATACCCCCTTACCGTCGGGGATCGAACACCGGTCTGCAAGAAGCGAGGCAGTCGCTGTACCGACCAGTCTAAGTTTCGAAGGTTTTATTTACATGTGAATAAATTTGTGTGAGTGTAAATAGGAGGAGCTTCGCATGGACCAATAGCTGCTCTGTGGGACTGTCTATTCTCGTATTCTTCACCTTTCAACCCATTTGCTTCTCACAATATTTTCTCGCACTTATTCACAAAAGGTAGACATAGAATAGGAGAAGTACAATTATATATTTCAGTTTAGCATTAACGATATGAATACTTGACAATTATAGAACCAAATAGTGTTCGGGGACAGTGAGACAATGGTGTTGCTGTTGGTCAATGATGTGCACCAAGCCAGAACTGTGTCTGAGTCATTCACACCATCAGCCAGTCGTCGTGTCTCACGTGGCTTGTGTCTTGATGTGTGTGTGGAGGGTCCTTCCCGCCTTCCTCCTGGCATGTCCTCACATCCTGGGGCCAGATTCACGAAAGCACTTACGCAAGCACTTACCAACGTGTCCATCTTTCCTCAATCTTTGACGGCTTTGGTTACAATTATTAAACAGTTTATAAGCATGAAAACTTGCCATTCATCTGTTGTTATTGTTATAAACAGCCTCCTGGTGCTTCGGAGCTCATTAACTGTTTAATAATTGTAAACAAAGCCGCCAAAGATTGAGAAAAGATGTACAGGTTCGTAAATGCTTGCGTAAGTGCTTTCGTGAATCTGGCCCGTGGACTATACTGATCGGTACAGTGGAGTCCTCGCTCCACGCAGGTCGGCGTTCGATCCCCAATGGTCCATATGGTTGGCATCATTCCTTCCCACCGTCCTCGTATCCCAACTTGTCCTCATATCCGTCCCAAGGATCATACACCCATACAGGTCAGGTCAGTCTCCTCATAAGAAGTGACCTCGAACTACTGACCTCCCCAATCATGCCACCCACAACAGTTGTCTGGCTCCTGGCTAACTATTTACTATTACGTGAACATAGACATTAGGCGAAGGGAAACATTTCCGACCATTTCTTTCTCGCCCGGGAATCGAACCCAGTGTATCCTCGATTGCGAGTTGAGAACGTAGACTACTGTGCTACATGACCCATGGTTGAGAACAGGCCACCGGCGGTGCCAGTTGAGCACATGAGAGCCTCAAACCTAACTACCCGTGAGTGCCACTCAGCTTCATCCTTTGCGTGATTATACATGACAAATATTGTGATTAAATTGTAAATAAAAGAAAAACTATTATAGTTATTCAAATGTTGACAAATTAAACGGCAGCTGTTTTAATTGTGTTTAATTGGCTAAACGAACTTTGAATATCAATGTGAGACTGAGAGGAGGTGAGTCAGTCCGTCGCCAGGTCCTGGAGGATGGCTGTCTTCGAGCCATCTGACTAGAACCTTCTGGAGCCTTCCGTTCCTTCTCCATCTTGAAGGATCAGGTGTGGAACTTTGCGGAGCGCTGTGGACCGTTTTGAATCGTCGAGGACGTTTAGAACTTCCGTAAATCCTGTGCTTTGTTTAGAGTTGTAACTTGAGACGTTTGTTTGTGGGGGGGGGGGGGGGAGGAAGGGGGGGAGGGGGGGGGATTGAGTAGCATTGCACTCAAGGTAATCGAGGAGTAACGGAAGATGCAAAAGCAACAACAACAACAACAACATTGTTAGAGGCGCCATAAATCTTTGATTTACATCTCACGTCCAGAGAACAGCGAGGTGTGTACTCACCTATTTGTGGTTGCGGGGGTTGAGCTTTGGCTCTTTGGTCCCGCCTCTCAACTGTCAATCAACTGGTGTACAGATTCCTGAGCCTACTGGGCTCTATCATATCTACACTTGAAACTGTGTATGGAGTCAGCCTCCACCACATCACTACCTAGTGCATTCCATCCGTTAACTACTCTGACACTGAAAAAGTTCCTTCTAACGTCTCTGTGGCTCATGTGGGTACTCAGTTTCCACCTGTGTCCCCTTGTTCGCGTCCCACCAGTGTTGAATACTTTATCCTTGTTTACCCGGTCGATTCCTCTGAGGATTTTGTAGGTTGTGATCATGTCTCCCCTTACTCTTCTGTCTTCCAGTGTCGTAAGGTGCATTTCCCGCAGCCTTTCCTCGTAACTCATGCCTCTTAGTTCTGGGACTAGTCTAGTGGCATACCTTTGGACTTTTTCCAGCTTCGTCTTGTGCTTGACAAGGTACGGGCTCCATGCTGGGGCCGCATACTCCAGGATTCACACATGCACACACACAGCATGTACGCACACACACGCAGCATGCATGCACACACACAGGATGTGTGTATGTGCACACACATACACACATCCTGTGTGTGTGTGTGTGTGTACGCGTACACACGCGTACACACACACACACACACACACACACACACACACACACACACACACACACACACACACACACACACACACACACACACACACACATCAGTGTGTGTGTGTGTGTGCATGTTTACGATGCTTCGCTGAGCAAGTTGCGTGTGATGGGTGGAGTGCATCACAGCTTCCTTGATCACCTTCCTATTTACTCTGTGTGCTGGCTGGCTACCACGCCAACTTCCTTGATCACCGTCCTGTCTCCTGACAAGACGTGGATATACGCAACTGTGGCTCTGAGCCAGATTTGTTACATATATATATATATATATATATATATATATATATATATATATATATATATATATATATATATATATATATATATAGTTATGTATTTTTAAATGGCGAATTACATCGTACTTCACACACACACACTCTCTATATATATATATATTTGAGAGACTATATATTTGTCTCTCCCCTCCTCTCTCTCTCTGTCTCTCTCCCCCTCCTCTCTCTCTCTCTCTCTCTCTCTCTCTCTCTCTCTCTGTCTCTCTCCCCCTCCTCTCTCTCTCTCTCTCTCTCTCTCTCTCTCTCTCTCTCTCTCTCTCTCTCTCTCTCTGTCTCTCTCCCCCTCCTCTCTCTCTCTCTCTCTCTCTCTCTCTCTCTCTCTCTCTCTCTCTCTCTCTCTCTCTCTCTCTCTCTCTCTCTCTCTCTCTCTCTCTCTCTCTCCCCCTCCTCTCTCTCTCTCTCTCTCTCTCTCTCTCTCTCTCTCTCTCTCTCTCTCTCTCTCTCTCTCTCTCTCTCTCCCCCTCCTCTCTCTCTCTCTCTCTCTCTCTCTCTCTCTCTCTCTCTCTCTCTCTCTCTCTCTCTCTCTCTCTCTCTCTCTCTCTCTCTCTCTCTCTCTCTCTCTCCCCCCCCCCTACCACCACACCCTCGGGTCATTTGTCCCAGTATTTAAGTGTCTTACTTGTTCCACCGTTGTGGGTGTTCCCACACCCTGAGAGTGTACCTGAGGGTGTAGCGCACACACCCGTGGGAACCACATGTGACTTGTAGGTGTGGCGAGGCACATCATGGAGCCAGGTGTGTGTGTGCGCACATGTGTACATGTGGAAATACTGTGCATTTATTGTCGCATTGCGTGTGTTCAAATGTGTTCAGTGTGTCGTGTGACACATGAGTGTCGTGTTTAAATGATTTATACGTAATGATCCTGTGGTGTTGGTGTGTACGTGTACTCACCTAAGATGTGCTTGCAGGAACGAGCTCAGCTCCTGGGGCCCCACCTCCCGAACGTTCTTGGCTTAATCCAAAGACTCAGTTCCCACATTTAAGGTTGTGTATCGAGATAACTTCCACCACTTGCTGCTGTCCCATTACTGGCATTGACTACTCTAACACTGACAAGTTCTTTGTGGCATCTCACTGCCTCCAGCTTCTGTGATATCCTCTCGTGGTTATCGTAGCGTAGCGTCTAACAATGCTGCTTTGTATATTGTGTTAAGTCTTCTTAAGATCTAATATGCTTCTGTTATGTTGGCCCTCTCTTTCTTCTCCTTCAATGTGGTTGAGGTCTTGCTCCTTCAGTCTTTCCTCGTGGCTCAAGCCCTTCAGCTCTGGAATAAGCATTGTTCAATATCTTTGGACCTTTTGCAAATTTTTCCTCGTCCACTTACAAGTAATGTTTCCATTTCGGAACTGCATATTCAAGAGGTTATGTATTGGGCTTTAATAACTACTTACATTCTCAAGAAACTTGAA
Organism: Procambarus clarkii; assembly: GCF_040958095.1. Taxonomy (NCBI): domain Eukaryota; kingdom Metazoa; phylum Arthropoda; class Malacostraca; order Decapoda; family Cambaridae; genus Procambarus; species Procambarus clarkii. The sequence continues at coordinate 47,707,093 of NC_091166.1, read as the reverse complement.
TTAGGTACGGTGGCTACTATGCCGTGTTCTGCTAATGTGTGCTTCTGACATTAGATTTGAGATTATATCTATTCGTCGGTCTTTCTTCTTTGTTTAAAACACGATTCTAAAGCTCCACTTATTTCTATAGCGCTGTACACCTTTTTCAGTCTTGTTTGAAGCCTCATAACTTTACATTTGGCCGGGTTAAATTCAAGCAGCCATTTTTCAGACCACTTATTTTAATGTGTCTAGATCCTTTTGCAGGGTACGACAGTATCTCTCTATCTTGACGCTTCTCATTAAAATTGCCTCATCAGCAAACGTTAATGTGAAGGAACCAATTTTCTTTGTCAGGTCGTTGACATACACTAGAAACAGGACGGGCCCCAGCACCCACCCTTGTGGTACTCGTAACCTCTCTCCTCTCTGATGCCTCTGTCCCCTCACTGTGTGTGTGTGTGTGTGTGTGTGTGTGTGTGTGTGTGTGTGTGTGTGTGTGTGTGTGTGTGTGTTCACCTAGTTGTGTTTCCGGGGGTTGAGCTCTGGCTCTTTGGTCCCGCCTCTCAACTGTCAATCAACTGGAAGTGTGTATGTGTGTGTGTGTTCACCTAGTTGTATTCATTCATGTTCACCTAGTTGTATTCATCTAGTTGATCGTGCGGGGGTTGAGATCTGCTCTTTCGGCCCGCCTTTCAAATGTCAATCAACTGTAACGAACTAATGTTTCCCCTCCCACACACACACACCAGGAAGCAGCTCCGTAACAGCTGTCTAACTCCCAGGTACCTATTTACTGCTAGATAACAGGGGCATCAGGTTGAAAGCAACTCTGCCCATTTGTTTCTGCCTCGTCCGGGAATTGAACCTGGGCCACAGAATTACGAGTCCTGCGCGCTGTCCGCTCAGCTACCAGACACCCCTCGTGTGTGGGGGGGGGGGGAAGAGGCCCGAACGATGAACATTAAATAATGAGTCCAATAACAAGAAACAAACGAGGCCAGCAGGAACCAAACACCAAACACTGTATCTCTTTATCTTCACCCTGATTTATGGTGCGTATGCCGTGTGTGCGCGCGCACGCTCACATGTCCACACACACACATGCACACAACTTCCAAACCTGATTCGAGAAGCGCACATCAGTAGAAAACCGGTTAGCCTTCAGGAACTTGAACAAAGATACCTAATTAATGAAGTATGAAACATCCGTGGGACCAGCATTTGAGTGTGCAGCTCCGCCTAGGAACTGTCACGTGAAACGTACGAAAATAGACAGAAGAGAGCGCGGACAGCAAGGCTTGTCCTAAAAGTGAGTAGAATGAGGGAGAGAGACTTAGACACGTGAACCTCACTATACTTAAGGACAGCCATGATAACGGCATACAAAATCTTAAGGGGAATTGAGAATGTGAACAAAGAAGCGATTTCGAAATGAGAAATAGTGAAATAAAGGAACGTCGATGGTACAGAGACGAACATGATGCACAGAGAGACAGCAAGACACAGGGACCTCTCGGGACAGTTGAAGCCAACTCTGTACATAGTGTCAAGTGTCATAGTGTCATTTTGTCAAGAGCAAATATGATAAGACAGGAGGGAGCCTGGTCGATGCATTAGCCAAGCGATTGTCCGCGTATCGTTGAGAGCTCTGCATGATGGCTTGGCCAGTGTACAATTTTGCCCCGAGGGGCGAGTTTATTGGGCAGCGTCACTCATCCTGTGAGTGGACACACCGCCATAGTGACACTATTGGGCAGCGTCACTCATCCTGTGAGTGGACACACCACCATAGTGACACTATTGGGCAGCGTCACTCATCCTGTGAGTGGACACACCACCATAGTGACAGTATTGGGCAGCGTCACTCATCCTGTGAGTGGACACACCGCCATAGTGACACTATTGGGCAGCGTCACTCATCCTGTGAGTGGACACACCGCCATAGTGACACTATTGGGCAGCGTCACTCATCCTGTGAGTGGACACACCACCATAGTGACACTATTGGGCAGCGTCACTCATCCTGTGAGTGGACACACCGCCATAGTGACAGTATTGGGCAGCGTCACTCATGGGACGGGTGGCGGGTGCCGCTGTAACTCACCGTCACTCATGGGACGGGTAGCGGGTGCCGCTGTAACACCGTCACTCATGGGACGGGTAGCGGGTGCCGCTGTAACACCGTCACTCATGGGACGGGTAGCGGGTGCCGGTGTAACTCACCGTCACTCATGGGACGGGTAGCGGGTGCCGCTGTAACTCACCGTCACTCATGGGACGGGTAGCGGGTGCCGGTGTAACTCACCGTCACTCATGGGACGGGTAGCGGGTGCCGCTGTAACTCACCGTGACTCATGGGACGGGTAGCGGGTGCCGGTGTAACTCACCGTCACTCATGGGACGGGTAGCGGGTGCCGCTGTAACTCACCGTCACTCATGGGACGGGTAGCGGGTGCCGGTGTAACTCACCGTCACTCATGGGACGGGTAGCGGGTGCCGCTGTAACTCACCGTCACTCATGGGACGGGTGGCGGGTGCCGTGGTGGTGAGGAAGCACGGAGGGTCAGGTGCCTCAGTGGGGGGCCAGGCACTACACACTTTCACTCTGCCCCACTTTGACCACCACTGACCACCACACTGCCATTTTGTCCCACCACGCAGGTGTGGAAGGTCGGTGGGGAGCAGGTGTGGGGGTGGTAGTGGGTGTGGAGCAGGAGTGTGGGGGTGGTAGTGGGTGTGGAGCAGGAGTGGGGGGGTGGTAGTGGGTGTGGAGCAGGAGTGTGGGGGTGGTAGTGGGTGTGGAGCAGGAGTGTGGGGGGTGGTAGTGGGTGTGGAGCAGGTGTGGAAGGTCGGTGGGGAGCAGGTGTGGGGGTGGTAGTGGGTGTGGAGCAGGAGTGGGGGGGTGGTAGTGGGTGTGGAGCAGGAGTGTGGGGGTGGTAGTGGGTGTGGAGCAGGAGTGGGGGGGTGGTAGTGGGTGTGGAGCAGGAGTGTGGGGGTGGTAGTGGGTGTGGAGCAGGAGTGTGGGGGTGGTAGTGGGTGTGGAGCAGGAGTGTGGGGGGTGGTAGTGGGTGTGGAGCAGGAGTGTGGGGGGTGGTAGTGGGTGTGGAGCAGGTGTGGAAGGTCGGTGGGGAGCAGGTGTGGGGGTGGTAGTGGGTGTGGAGCAGGAGTGGGGGGGTGGTAGTGGGTGTGGAGCAGGAGTGTGGGGGTGGTAGTGGGTGTGGAGCAGGAGTGGGGGGGTGGTAGTGGGTGTGGAGCAGGAGTGTGGGGGTGGTAGTGGGTGTGGAGCAGGAGTGGGGGGGTGGTAGTGGGTGTGGAGCAGGAGTGTGGGGGTGGTAGTGGGTGTGGAGCAGGAGTGGGGGGGTGGTAGTGGGTGTGGAGCAGGAGTGTGGGGGTGGTAGTGGGTGTGGAGCAGGTGTGTGTTGGGCTGTATATTTGTACGTCAATTTTCAGCTAGTTATAAATATTAAGAGTTAAGTCGTGTGTATACACCTACGGAGTCTTGTATGAAGAGTCTTGCGTACAGTATACAGGTATACTCGTATAGTCTCTCGCGTCTTCAGGTGTTCAGACTTTGACGGTAAACCAGTTTGAGACGTAACGGCTGGTGACGTCACGGCTTTCCTCACCGTGTAGGAGGTTGGGAAGGTGGGGGTGAGGGGAAGGTGGGGGTGTGGGGTAGGTGGGGGTGAGGGGAAGGTGGGGGTGTGGGGTAGGTGGGGGTGAGGGGAAGGTGGGGGTGTGGGGTAGGTGGAGGTGAGGGGAAGGTGGGGGTGTGGGGTAGGTGTAGTGAGGGGAAGGTGGGGGTGAGGGGAAGGTGGGGGTGTGGAGTAGGTGGGGGTGAGGGGAAGGTGGGGGTGAGGGGAAGGTGGGGGTGAGGGGAAGGTGGGGGTGAGGGGTAGGTGGGGGTGAGGGGAAGGTGGGGGTGAGGGGAAGGTGGAGGTGTTGGGTAGGTAGAGGTGAGGGGAAGGTGGGGGTGTGGGGTAGGTGTAGTGAGGGGAAGGTGGGGGTGAGGGGAAGGTGGGGGTTAGGGGTAGGTGGGGGTGAGTGGAAGGTGGGGGTGAGGGGTAGCTGGGGGTGAGGGGAAGGTGGGGGTGTGGGGTAGGTGGGGGTGAGGGGAAGGTGGGGGTGAGGGGTAGATGGGTTGGTAGGGGTGTGGGGAAGGCTGACTCCATACACATTTTCAGATGTAGCTATGATAGAGCCCAGTAGACTCAGGAACCTGTACACCAGTTGATTGACAGTTGAGAGGCGAGACCAAAGAGTCAGAGCTCAACCCTCACAAGCACAACTAGGTGAGTGCAACGAGGCGAGTACACAAAGCACCACCCCCACACCAGCAACACAGAGCTGGGGGAGGACAAAGAGTGGGAGCATGTGCAGAACATGACCTATAAAGTCATGTACGCAAATGTTGAAAGAGTTGCAAACAAGACAAATGAACTTAAGGAACAGATGATCTTTGTGTCCATCTAAGCTCCGTGCCCACCAAAGCTCCGTGCCCACCAAAGCTCCGTGCCCATCTAAGCTCCGTGCCAAGCGAGGGCCAGTCACAATGGCATCTTGAGGTGGGCGACAGGTCGTGGCGGGGCAGGACGACCATTAGGCCATGACGTGAGCTTCTTGAGTGCCTTATAGTGCCTGGCCAACTCACCGAGGCCTCTTAAGAGTGTCACTGCCACTCTAGACCGAATTCAGAGTTCGACTCTGACAAATATAAGTAGTTAAGGTGTGTTGGTCCCGAGGCACAGTTTGTGGCACTCTGTGGCACTTACCCCTACCCCACCCCACCCCCTCTCTGTGTTGTCGTGTGTGTGGTGGTGGTGTGGGGGGCGTGTTGCTGCTCCCCGCCTCCGGGCGCGGGTTCCGTTCACCTCTGGAGGAGCGGGTGCTTCCTGCCCCAGTTGTCGGGGGCGGAGGGGGGGAGGGGAGGGGAGGTAAACATATATGGCGTGTGGGAGCAGCGTGTTGTGGGGTGTGGTGCCCCACACCCCACACTCAGGTTACACTACTGACTGCTTGTTCCCATAATTGAGAAACTGGAGCCGTCAATCGGCAACTTGTTGTGACAACATGGGTCTCCCCTGTCATGAGTCTCTCTTCTCCTCTTCTTCAGCTCTCTCTTGTATTCATCCAATTCATCGTACACTCGTGTTATTCATCTCAGAGGCAACTCGAGGGGTGTTGATCTTGTGACGTCTGGGTTCAGTGTTCCATGAAATAATTATTAGTTTGTATTATGTCACAGAAAATACAAATTTCTATCAATTATCCGGAGTTTCATTATTCAGTAAATTATACATATATGTATTTTCACTAATACATTGTGAGGATGGTCAATGTGTCCGCCACCCCGTCAACCCTCCCCCCCCCCTACATAACCTCTGCCAGAGACACGCTCCTATAACCCCCCTGCTGGACCCCTGGAAGTTGTGCCCCCCCCCCGCGTGTGTGTGTGTGTGTGTGTGTGTGTGTGTGTGTGTGTGTGTGTGTGTGTGTGTGACCTTGGGACCTAGTTCATCCTTAACTAGTGAGTGAAGAGGCAGGCAGTGACGGGGGAGACATCTCCCGTCACGCAGGGTGCAGTCGCACCTCCACAGATCTCCAGTATCATCTATTGATACTGGTAATGGCTCAAAAGGGCCACCACTTACGGGCTATTCATGCCCGTGCCACCTTTAGGGTGGCTTAATCTTCATCAATCAATCAATCAGGCAGGCAGCTGGACACCTCCAGCTGCCTGCATGGTGATCACAGCCTCTCTACCTCTTAGCCTCTATCTCTCTGCCTCTCAACCTTTCTACCCCTCAACCTGTCTACCTCTCAAGCTGTCTACCTCTCAGCCTTTCTACCTCTCCACCTCACTATCGCTGCACATTCACCTTTATTTGTTTACAAACCAACATATATCCATAAGAGTTAACCTTTCACGAATTCGTGTATGTTTACGTTTGAGTAAATGGAACCTGTTTTCCCTTTCACCGTTTGATAATTACTGCTTCCCTCAGCGAACCTGTTTGTGGTCAGCCGTCCGTATGTGAAGTGCAGAGCTGGTCCTTTCCAGGCACCATTACAGCATCAGCCTGCCGCTCTCCTTGCACCTGCGACACCTGTTCATCAGGCAGGAAATGGGTACTTGGTTGGTAGTACCTTACTGGGCACGTGTTAAACTCGGCTCAGTTTAGCAGTACACGGGAATTTCCAGGGCGTCCTGTCACCACCTGGTTCACTGACCTGTTACTTATGGCATATGACACTCTCAGTGGTGCCAGGAAGAACATATTAGGAAGAATGTTGTTTAATGAATTGATGAGTGATAGTGATGAACAGAGAGAGTGAGTGATGGTGAAAGCTAACCAAAATTATTTATTACATGTAACTCCAAACACGATGGTCGGGAGTCACTGCGCTTCATAACCGACTGCTGGTAAGGTGGGGCTCTGGAGCTGAAGCTTGACAATACGGACACATTTGTATCCATATTGTGCGCACGCACGCGCACACACACTCAAGGGCCTCGTGTGTGTGTGTGTGTGTGTACTCACCTATTTGTGCTTGCGGGGGTTGAGCTTTGGCTCTTTGGTCCGGTGTGTGTGTGTGTGTGTACTCACCTAATTGTGGTTGCGGGTGTTGAGCTTTGGCTCTTTGGTCCCGCCTCTCAACTGCCAACTGTGTGTGTGTGTGCGCGCGCGTGCGTGCGTGTTAGAAGGATATATATGTAGTGGACATAATATAGGTAAAATAGATTGGTTAGAAAGGCGGGGTCCAAGAGCTAATAGCTCGATTCTGCAGTCACAAATAGTAAATAGACATCACATCACCGTACACAGTGTACGTGACGGCCGTGACTGGCCTTAATAGCCACTTCCGGCGTCGCGTCAGTCGGGAGGGAGCATGATAGCGAAGACACCCGGACGGGAGCATGATAGCAAGGACATCTGGAAGGGAGCATGATAGCGAGGACACCCGAAAAGGAGCATGATAGCAAGGACAGCCGGAAAGGAGCATGATAGCGAGGACAGCCTCGCTATCATGTTGTGGAGGTTCCGGGCAGCAAAGGCCTCGCGGCCCGGTCTCCGATCAGGCCTCCCTGTTGGTCGTTTGGTAAACCAGGCTCTTGGACGCGGCTGCTCGCAGCCTGACGTATGAATCACAGCCTGATTGATCAGGTATCCTTTGGAGGTGCTTATCCAGTTCTCTCTTGAACACTGTGAGGGGTCGGCCAGTTATGCCCCTTATGTGTAGTGGAAGCGTGTTGAACAGTCTCGGGCCTCTGATGTTGATAGTTCTCTCTTGAACACTGTGAGGGGTCGGCCAGTTATGCCCCTTATGTGTAGTGGAAGTGTGTTGAACAGTCTCGGGCCTCTGATGTTGATAGTTCTCTCTTGAACACTGTGAGGGGTCGGCCAGTTATGTCCCTTATGTGTAGTGGAAGTGTCTTGAACAGTCTCGGGCCTCTGATGTTGATAGAGTTCTCGCTCATTGCACCTGTGCTATTCAATGAGGCTAATCTGCTACTATTCTGCACATCCTGCCATGTCTCCTGGTTTCATATGATGCTATTTCCGTGTTCAGATTTGGAACCAATCCTCTCAACTATTTTCCACGTGTAGATTATTATGTATCTCTCTCGCCTGCGCTCTAGAGAATACAGATTCTCTCCAGATAGAGCCCTGGGGGCCAAATTCACGAAGCATTTACGCAAGCACTTACGAACGTGTTCATCTTTCCAAAATCTTTGACGGCTTTGGTTACATTTACTAAACAGTTTACAAACATGAAAAACTTGCCAATCAACTGTTGTTATTGTTATAAACAGCCTCCTGGTGTTTCGGAGCTCATTAAATGTTTAATAATTGCAAACAAAGCCGCCAAAGATTGAGAAAAGATATACAGGTTCGTAAGTGTTTCCGTAAGTGCTTTCGTGAATCTGGCCCCAGGTTCGCACCTCCTGAACCAGTGCCTGAAGCACCGACGACGCCTTCCCCGGATATAACAATTTGTACGTAAAATCCGACAGGAAGACCCTTAACGACAGTATTAAGGTGGTAATGACCGCACCGATGGTGCCGAGTTATGGCGCCTGTGACCCCAAATGACGCCACCAACAATGGGTTTGCCCTAACTAATGGCCGACTTATGAACTGGCCTCATTTGCATATTGCTAAGAGAGTAGTTTTGTTAGTCAACTGCGCCTGACACTGAAGGAGGAGTCCTCATCTCTCACCTCTCCTCCTGAGTCGTGACTTACCTAGCACTTGTCTCCAGGCGGCTCTCTGGCTTATTGGGATTGGCTTATTAGACATAAAGATGGCTTGACATGGCTTATTAGACATGAAGATGGCTTGACATGGTTTATTAGACATATAGATGGCTTGACATGGTTTATTAGACATATAGATGGCTTGACGTGGTTTATTAGACATATAGATGGCTTGACGTGGTTTATTAGACATAAAGATGGCTTGACATGGTTTATTAGACATAAAGATGGCTTGACATGGTTTATTAGACATATAGATGGCTTGACATGGTTTATTAGACATATAGATGGCTTGACATGGTTTATTAGACATATAGATGGCTTGACATGGTTTATTAGACATATAGGTGGCTTGACATGGTTTATTAGACATATAGATGGCTTGACGTGGTTTATTAGACATATAGATGGCTTGACGTGGTTTATTAGACATAAAGATGGCTTGACATGGTTTATTAGATATAAAGATGGCTTGACATGGCTTATTAGACATAAAGATGGCTTGACATGGTTTATTAGACATAAAGATGGCTTGACATGGTTTATTAGACATAAAGATGGCTTGACATGCTTTATTAGACATAAAGATGGCTTGACATGGTTTATTAGACATAAAGATGGCTTGACATGGTTTATTAGACATAAAGATGGCTTGACATGGTTTATTAGATATAAAGATGGCTTGACATGGCTTATTAGACATAAAGATGGCTTGACATGGTTTATTAGACATAAAGATGGCTTGACGTGGTTTATTAGACATAAAGATGGCTTGACATGCTTTATTAGACATAAAGATGGCTTGCCATGGTTTATTAGACATAAAGATGGCTTGACGTGGTTTATTAGACATAAAGATGGCTTGACATGCTTTATTAGACATAAAGATGGCTTGCCATGGCTTATTAGACATAAAGATGGCTTGACGTGGTTTATTAGACATAAAGATGGCTTGACATGCTTTATTAGACATAAAGATGGCTTGACATGCTTTATTAGACATAAAGATGGCTTGACATGGTTTATTAGACATAAAGATGGCTTGACATGGTTTATTAGACATAAAGATGGCTTGACATGGTTTATTAGATATAAAGATGGCTTGACATGGCTTATTAGACATAAAGATGGCTTGACATGGTTTATTAGACATAAAGATGGCTTGACGTGGTTTATTAGACATAAAGATGGCTTGACATGCTTTATTAGACATAAAGATGGCTTGCCATGGTTTATTAGACATAAAGATGGCTTGACGTGGTTTATTAGACATAAAGATGGCTTGACATGCTTTATTAGACATAAAGATGGCTTGCCATGGCTTATTAGACATAAAGACGGTTTGACATGCCACTGTCACCCAGCCTATGTCCGCCTCCATGGTGGTAATGCCACTATTATGTGGCCACGTGTGGACTATTGTAAAGCAATTGCATCCTAGGCTTTAATTGGCATAATTAGGGTAATTGGACTGTTACGAGGTGTGTTTGGTGGGTAATGTGTTGCGTGCAGCAGCGCCTCCACGCCTCCACGCCACGCACAATCACACACTAAACTAGTGAGACGTTGTGATATGTTGCGTTGTAGTGATTCTCAACACACAAGGTCCAATGCAACACTGATGCTAAACACTATACTGAAGCAGAGATGTTTGAGTGCTTAGTTATCATCTTAGCACCGATGTTGACCAGACCACACACTAGAAGGTGAAGGGACGACGACGTTTAGCACCGATGTTAAGGTGGACACTATGAGGGTAGGGAAGATGGTGACCTCCCGACATAATGACCTCATCTGCACACTAATACAATGTCAAACTCGATGTTTTTCAATCATTGGGTTTGGCATCATGTGTAGCAGCGTGTGTGAGAGGGCAGCTCCCCGCCAGGGGACAGGTGGACGTCTGCTCTATACGGCGTCCGTGAGTCAAGATGGTGAAGCAGCTTGGCTGGGATGGACGCCACAAGACACCCCGGGGGTGACGCAACACCACAAGCCCCCCCCCGGGTGACGCAACACCACAAGCCCCCCCCCCCCGGGGGTGACGCAGCACCACAAGCCCCCCGGGGGTGACGCAACACCACAAGCCACCCCCCCGGGGGTGACGCAACACCACAAGCCACCCCCCCGGGGGTGACGCAACACCACAAGCCCCCCCGGGGGTGACGCAACACCACAAGCCCCCCCCGGGGGTGACGCAACACCACAAGCCCCCCGGGGTGACGCAACACCACAACCCCCCCCCCGGGGGTGACGCAACACCACAAGCCCCCCCCCCCGGGGGTGACGCAGCACCACAAGCCCCCCCCGGGTGACGCAACACCACAAGCCCCCCCCCGGGTGACGCAACACCACAAGCCCCCCCGGGTGACGCAACACCACAAGCCCCCCCCGGGGGTGACGCAACACCACAAGCCCCCCGGGGGTGACGCAGCACCACAAGCCCCCCCCCCGGGTGACGCAACACCACAAGCCCCCCCCGGGTGACGCAACACCACAAGCCCCCCCCGGGTGACGCAACACCACAAGCCCCCCCGGGTGACGCAACACCACAAGCCCCCCCCCGGGTGACGCAACACCACAAGCCCCCCCCCGGGTGACGCAACACCACAAGCCCCCCGGGGGTGACGCAACACCACAAGCCCCCCCGGGGTGACGCAACACCACAAGCCCCCCCGGGGTGACGCAACACCACAAGCCCCCCCGGGGTGACGCAACACCACAAGCCCCCCCGGGGTGACGCAACACCACAAGCCCCCCCCCCCGGGTGACGCAAAGGCCACCCACAGCCCACTTTCCCCTCCACCACATCACCGGAGATTACCCCATTAGTACTCACCTGTCAGTGACTGTGGGGGAAGTGAGGGAACATGAGAATATGGAAGCAGGTGAAGGGAAGTTGTAAGTGAAAGAAGGGGCTAAGAGATGCACAAAGATGAGGCGGAGTGTGTAGAGAGAAGGGAGTTAGAAAGAAGGGAAGAGGATGGCTGGGAGGAGGAGAGAGGAGAGAGAAGGAACGAATATAGTGAAGAAGGATTAAGATTGTCTGACCTCTTCTGGAGACGCTGACCTTTCTCCTCCAGAGGCGGGGGGGGGGGGGGGAGAGGGGTCGTGTTCACGCTATGAGAGATTATTGACTGTGTCGACACCAATATACTGCTTGCAGGCACGGACGTAACTTTCACACACACGCACGCACGCACACACACACACTTCTTTAGTGTCAGAGTGGTTGACAAGTGGAATGCATTAGGAAGTGATGTGGTGGAGGCTGACTCCATACACAGTTTCAAGTGTAGATATGATAGAGCCCAGTAGGCTCAGGAATCTGTACACCAGTTGATTGACGGTTGAGAGGCGGGACCAAAGAGCCAGAGCTCAACCCCCGCAAGCACACCTAGGTGAGTACACACGAGATAAAGTGTACAGATGGAAGTGCCAGTGACATGACAGTGTAATTAACCAATAGCACCATTAAGGTGTGACAGAGTATGGAAAGATGAAGTAACAATCATTTTGTTCAGTCGACGTCGCAGTGAAATGTGTTCCTGGGTGACAAGTCATGATAAAGTTGTCATACCGGAGGTGCTGGCCAGGCGCTGGATTGGTAGCACACACCTGAAGGATGACCAGGCCAAACCTGTCCTTCGTAGTGTTACTTCCCACGCTCGCCTCACACACTGCCCCTGGCTCACACACATAGTAAGGCACTGGTCTACCCTCCACCATGTACTCACTCGCCCACCCATGTACTCAAGTCACCCACCCATGTACTCAGTCACCCACCCATGCACTCAGTCACCCACGCACTCAAACGTGTCAACAAGTTCCAAGAGAAACATTTTGAGTGCGAGTGACAGCGAGTGACGTGCACAAGGAGAGAGTAACGAAGGGTAACTCGCTTCACAGGTTTAAATGTAAATAGGAGAGTGGTGGTGAGGAGGCAGGGCCCAGGAGCTGGAGGACAGTCTCAGCAGGAACACACACAGGAGTGGACAACCCACGCCGTCACGGGACGAGGCGATGCTAATACCATGGAACAATGATCATCGATGTTGTTGATGTTGGTACAGCTGGTACGCCCACTCTCACCTGTGGTGAACACAACAGGTGGTAGTGGTGGTGGTACTGGTGGTGGTGGTAGTTTTGTCTTAATCCATTGTTTCGGTCTTAATCCATTGACCTTTCTTAGATATGTGATCCATAGTCTGTCTACTTACATGTACTTCCAATCATCATTCGTTAAGTGTTGTAGTAATGATCCTCTAGCTAATAATTCCTACTAACTTGTGGATTACAACAGTAGTGGTGGTGGCGGTGGTAGTGGTGGTGGTGGTACTGGTGGTGGTGGTGTAGGTGGTAGTGGTGGTGGTGGTACTGGTGGTGGTGGTACAGGTGGTGGGAGCGGTGTGGTACACTCACCACGCTTAATAAGGTGCATGTAGCAGCGTGCGCGGTCATCCTGGTGAGTGTCAAGAGTGAAAGTGGAGCTGGTAGCGTGCGGTGGTGGCCTGGGGGGTGAGGGGTGAGGGTGGGAGGCCTGGGGGGTGAGGGGTGAGGGTGGGGGGCCTGGGGGGTGTGGGGTGAGGGTGGGGGGCCTGGGGGGTGAGGGAGGGAGGCCTGGGGGGGGGGGAACAGTGCTGCTCAGGCACTGCCCCCCCCCCTCACCCCTCACCTCACTACCATGTCACATTCTCAATATCACCTTCCCAACCATAACTCACCTTCCTTGCTAACCCTTACCCACCACTCATACCCTTTTCCCCCCTCACTCCTCTCCCTCACTCCTCTCCCTTGCCCCTCACTCCTCCCTAGTGCTAATCACCGTGACGTCACTGGTCCTTCACACACACGCAAACGTTACTTCCTTTCCAATTAGAGAAAGGTGTTTGTGTGTGTGTGTGTACTCGTCTGTTTGTGTGTGCTGGATCAAGCTTTAGCTCTTGAACCCCCGCCTTTTATATCTGCCGGTTGTCTAATGCAATGACCTATTTCCCTATTTGACTACTTTTAAAATTGTGATTGGAGTTTACTCCCACAACCTGCTCCATCAGTTCATTCCATTTTCCCACTATTGCTCTAAATTAATACATCTTAAAATCTCTAACTCGTGTGATTGTCAAGGCCAAGTCCTCTAGTTCTCATTGTGAACATTTGAACTTTTTCCACTGTCAGTCCCCTTCTTTATTTCCCCTCTATCATGTCTCCCCTTCTCCTATGTTTCTAGCGTCACCAGGTTTAGTTCTTTCGGTCTCTCTTCATATCCAATGCATCACAATTCCGGGACGAATCTCGTTGCAATCTTCTGAACCTTCTCGGGTTTCCTTGTTAGTGTGTTCAGATGGGGCGTCACGATCGGGCGGCATGTTTTAAGACTTTATTATTATTAACATCTTTATTGCCAAAATTAATTACAATTTTGCCTAATCTGAGGAATTCAATTAAGTCCTATTAGAGTGCGGATAATGCTGGTGTTTACTGTCACGCAGGACAGAGGGTCATACACAAGACAATTGGTCTAAACTGTAGGCGGAAGTACATATATATCATGGTTACAATGAACTACATTAGATTGTATACACGTTTCAGTGTACATGTAAATACAAGTTTCCATAGTGCACTGCCACACAAGGGCAGGGATGGATTCGTCAGAGATGCAGCTTAATAATATAAATATAATAAGTGTTCTTCATTTCTTTAAAATGGACAAGCAAAATTTGGATAAATTGTTAGGATGTCGTCCAGAACACCTGAGTCAATGGAATACATAGTTCTGGTCTGACGTAGGCGGTGTACAGCTCTCTAAATGCCTTCGGCCAGATTCACGAAAGCACTTACGGAAGCACTTACGAACCTGTACATCTTTTCTCAGTCTTTGGCAACTTTGTTTCCAATTATCAAACAGTTAATGAGATCCGAAGCACCAGGAGGCTGTTTATAACAATAACAACAGTTGATTGGCAAGTTTTCATGCTTGTAAACTGTTTAATAAATGTAAACAAAGCCGTCAAAGATTGAGGAAAGATGTACACGTTCGTAAGTGCTTTCGTGAATCTCGCCCCTTGTTATTTAGGTTCCTAAATGACGATCTAACTTGACTAGTGTAGAGTCTGGTGCTGACGTTATCTTATTTATATGAGGCTCTGGAGTTAGGCTTGGTGTTAAGTTCACTCCCAGGTCTCTTTCTCGAGTCGTTAGAGAGAAGTAGTTTCCCTTCATCGTGCAGTAGTTACTTTGTTTGGGCGTGAACCAACTATTTGACTTTGGGCGTGAACCCTTTTTTGGACTCTGGGACCTTCCGGGCCACTCGTTGCAATGGCCTTGCGGCGCTGGTGTCTTTGTCTTGTAGCATATTTCATGTGTAGCCTTCTGGCTATTTTCCTCGTGCTGTGTCTTGCGGCGTTTGTGGGAACTTGGGGTATACCTGGGATATATGCAGCACTTGACCATTCCCCAGGATGCCACCCACAAC